>NC_039487.1:11388280-11441941 GCF_003590095.1 Trichoplusia ni
AGCAACCATCACTTGCTACGCTGACCATGTGCTACGAGTAACACTGGAAGTAGAGATAAAATAACGTTCGTTACAGTTCCAATGCAAAAGAGTTTCAAAACCAGGAAACCTTGTAAGGAAGTAAACAATTTTCTCATTGTTGTTGTTTAATTAAAATGTTCGGTTAGATCCATTCCTGAACTGAACAAGGAGGTTGTAGCGGAAGTTCCAATTTTGTTTATGTTTTTGCTTTTCTTTGATTATGAGAGGTTGTTTTTAGCAAGTTACGGTTTTTAGATGGCTTATATTATATTTTGGTACCGATTCAAAATTCTACGACACGATTATTGCCAAAAACTCAAAATAATAAAATATAAAACAAGGATTAGTAACGGAGTGATGGACGACTAACATTTTTTGAAATTCTATTTTTGCGGAAAAAGTCGTCGTCATCATCCTCCTAGCTGAGCTTTAGAGGGAACCACTGAGTCTGACCTCCTCAACCTACATACTTGTTCAGCATGACACCCTTTAGGCCGATTGGTTGTCATACTTTCCAGCTTCTGACTATAAAGACGCCTGTAGAATAAGTGTTAATAGCAGCCGGGGCCCGCAGTTTAACGTGCCTTCCTACAGAGGACCTTGTTTTATCTACAGATGACCACCTATCAACGATACCATCAAGTATCAAGTGTAACTCTACCTGTGCTCAAAAAAAATGTGCAATATTGCAGTTTTTATTACTATACAATTTTAACAACACATTTTGCCTTAGTTCATCGACATCGTACCTGACCGCACATGATCGGTAGTTTTTATCCACGTCTATAGAAAGGCTCGCGATAATGAATTTTTAATGCACTCGTGCTTAATGCAATATTAATGGCGACAGAGTGGACTAAACCGCTCTCTTTAATTAATACTCACCGGCTTCGGTTTATTGAGCTTTATTGTTTTACTAGCTGTTGCCCGCGACTTCGTCCCCGTGGGTAGAAGATATAAGTTATGATTTATACCTGCCCTGTTTTTTTCACATTTTTCCATTGTATCTTCGCTCCTATTAGTCGCAGCGTGATGGTTAATAGCCTAAAGCCTTCCTCGATAAATGGTCTATTCAACACAAAAATATTTTTTCAATTTGGACCAGTAGTTCATGAGATTAGCGCGTTCAAACAAACAAACAAACTCTTCAGCTTTATATATTAGTAAAGATATAGATTAACAGGATCGAAAACTATGTCCTTAGTATAGGTAACTATTAGGACTGTAAAAAACTATTGTTCTTATTTATTGTTAGGATTAATATTAAAAGAAATAGTTTAAAAAAAATTACATTGATTCAATAACAGCTGACAGTCACACGAAAGCTACTTTCTGTATCCTTAGAGTATAATGATATAAAATTTATTGAAACTTCAAAAATAATGAATTAATTCACAACCGACTTATTTAGTTTATTTAAACAAATTTGTTCCTGCATTAAGGAATTTAATCTCGATGTCGCGGGGGTTTTTACAAGCATTCAAGTCAGCCAGACTTAGAATAAGCATTCGTGGATCACACAAATGCTTGTCCTACGAGATGAGCGTCGCACGTCGCAAACTGTAGGTTTGGCTTGGTGATCTCTTGTCTATAAATGTAGTCACCGTTAGAGAGCCTTAGGATACAATTATTAATTTAGTAGAATGTCCAATAAAACAATGTCGGATTTAGATTTTATCCTATTTTCAGATAAAAACCAAATGGTGTTTATGCAACTGAACATATTTTAGGGAAACCTTTAACAAAATACCACTGATCAATTTTATTTTACAAATCAAATACTCAAAGGTTTTATGGATTTTATCGCAACTCAATAAAAGTACCGAAACCTCAAAAAGTTTTCAATACGTTTCAAACCGGAATATGAATTTAATATCGAATATAAAAAAAAAATTATGACTGCCACTCTAAAAACATAGACTATCAAAGGAAAATTAAATTCACAAATTCGAACGAAACCACGTTACAGTCCGGTTTTTAGGGTACCGTAACCTAAAATATGCTTCCTAGTCTTTCTTGTACATCTAGTTGATCCATTATAAGCAAAGACTTACGGCCGCTTTCTATATTCGATCTCGAATCTAAGATTCCGATCAATCCAGATTTTACTCAATCCCTCGATTGAGCTTGAATCTGCATTTCATTAATCGATCTCGTCTCGAAATCCATCGAAAAAAAACGGATAGATCGCCCTGCTAAACGTTTTGTTTTACGCATGTGCAGAAAAAGTACTTCAGCGATTATTAATGATTAAAATGGCGACTTTTTTTCTTAAAGCTTATCTATTTTATGTATAATCACTAGAAATTGCACAAAATACAAAAATAAAAGATTGGGAAGTCGTAGCGGTAAAATACTGTAATTCTACCTCAAGATTAGAAAAAGCATAAACGACAATAAACTTTTATTGATGAGCAACGGAACGTCAGTCAATCGAAAAGACGTCAGTCAGTTTGACAGTAACATAATATATTTTAAAATCGCAAGTTTATTTGTTGTTTGTTTTTCCGATGTCTCAGTTATTGAATAGAATACAGCGGTAATATTCGAGCGCGTTCAGAATAAGTTCACGCGCCATCTGTACAAGAAACTGTATGGGGTGTATCCTTTCTACCTACTCATGGATCCCACTCTGTTTGTTCTGGGCATGGTTGGCAATAATCAACTGTATATGAGATGGGAATTTGCACTGGTCGTCTACTTGGTGAAGGTGCTTCGTGGAGTGGAGAATCACCCGGAAGTATTGCAGCGCTTGAGTGTGTGTACCGGACCGCTACGTGTGGCGGCGGCGAAACCCGCACCCACTGATAGTTCCTACAGCGAGAATATATTTGCTCGCCAAAGCACCTTACAAGAGCTCTCCACACCACCAACTTCTTCAAAATCAGACTGACGTGTCTATGTGTTTTAATAATGTAATGTGTTGCAATTTTTGTTGAGTTTAAGTTCTTAGCTGTCGCATTAGTGTAAACCCTGTAATAATACTTCATGGTTTTAAATAAATAAATCAAAACGAGAATATTATAATCGTTATCTATTGATTCCAGTATTATAGATATTGGTAAAAGTGTACTTAGTACACAAAAGCTATAATACCGAAAGCAAAAAAGTTTAAGCGTCACCTTATGCTTAGCAATCCAAAAGAATTACTGAGCGCCGGTCTTCAGCTTAAATCCTTGACTCCCGTTTACAAGTAAAGTACAGAAATAAAAACAACCACTCGATACATCACAATCACAAACACGAATTTTGAGGACAGAGTTTGTTCTTCTTCGCTGTCACTACTATCCCAGTCCGATAACTGAGCTAATACTTCAAGATCGCTATCACTATCACTTGAAAATATTTCTATTTTCACAGATTTCTCAGTACAATCTGTAAAAAATTGGGGATCGCAATTATAGATCAAAAACGTCAAAAATCGATTTGTCAAAACCAGAGATCGGTTATAGAAAACGCATAACTGTTACTTTCATACAAATACCAATCTCAAAATCTCGATCCGCCCTCCCAAAGATAGATTGAAGAAAAAGATCGAGAAAACGATCCATGGATCGGTTATAGAAACACTAAAAGTTGGAAATGGATTCAAATGTCAATCTCGATCCGTAAATTAGGGATTGAGATCGAATATAGAAAGCGGCCGTTAATGTAGACCTTTACGAAACTAAGGGAATGACCTGAAGGCGAAATACAAAACCAAGAAAAAAAATTGTTTTTATGCATGAAAAGGGTCCTTTACGCGAACCTAACGCACCAAAGACAAACCATCAGCATGATAAAAAAATATGTTTATGAATATATGTAAAAATACGTATATTTCGATTAGAAAATGTTCAGAACCTCATTTGTGTGACTCTGCCTCTCTTGACCGATTTTATTTGAAATCCTCTCGATGGTAGCTGAAAAATCACTTGGACCGATGATGTATTGAATTATTCGATTCATGTCGACCGTTCCTGACGTGGGCTGTTAACTTAATACCTTTGCATCGTTCCTTTTTAAAAAATCCTTTTGTATTCGAATATCATTTTTAATTAATATGTAGATTCTATCGTTTTATTATTGGTATTCAAAATTTAAATCATTTTGATTTAAATTGGCTTTGATTTCGCTATAGATTATTTTTGTTGAAATGTAAATTGAATCTGTTTATTGGAAAATTTAATGAATGTTTTAGAGAATGTAATATTTATTTAAAATTATTTATTATTATTCACAAAGGTTTCTAGTTAATATATTAAAGCGTTTTATTGATCATTTTAGTCAGTTAGGTACGTAACTATAACCTGAGACCATATCAAAATTCGTTATTGTATAGTCATCATTCACAAATATAGACATAAAAAATCTCAATATCCTCAAAAGCCGACAAATGTCACGAAATTGAGACTCAATCCAAGCCACATAGAGCCTATAAAATAAATTAAGGCTCCGATATTTAAACCTGCACTAACTCTTCCCAGGTTTGACGAGTATTTATAACGATGGCTGTAGTCCGACGCAGGCAAAAAAAAAAGTTCTGAAGCGTCATTGAAATCCCTCGTATTAGCGCCGTAGAGTTTCGGAAATAAAAGTTCGAAAATATTTAGCAAAACATCACTACCATAATAAACTATATAATATTTTTATAAAAAAAAACTATTATCTATAAGTTAGTACACAACTTACAACCTAGATAGTATGTGAGTACGTAAGAGTGTTTGTGAGTGCGTGTGGCTGCACCGATTTCAATGAAATTGGGTTTGGAGGTAACTGACACGTTGAATAGACACTAATTCTACTTATTCCTTTAAGGTCATTGTTCTTGCAGCTATAACACGTAATTAAAGCGGCAAAACCACGAGCAACAGTTAGTATAGGTACTCATCGACGGCCTACCCTTTTCCCAACTATGTTGGGGTCGGCTACCAGTCCAACCGGTTTCAGCTAAGTACCAGTGTTTTACAAGTAGCGACTGCTTATCTGACCTCCTCAACCCAGTTACCTGGGCAACACGATACCCCTTGGTTAGACTGATTGTAAGACTTCTCAAGCTTCTGACTACCTGTAACGACTGTCAAAGATGTAGGAATTACAGCCGGGACCCACAATTTAACGTGCCTCCCGAAACACGGAGGACCTCGTTATGACAAATATGGTCACCCATCTACGGGCATAGCTTAACCTGTGATCGTTTCACTTATGCGGTTATATTAGGTACTATGGCAAATAATTATCAATTCTTAAAACATTAGAACATTATATAGATACAGGTTTTTAGTCGATCACCAAAAGCTCTTTTGACATGCGTCCAATTACACATTTAATTATTTCAGCCATCCCATTTTGTTTCGTTACTCGATAACACGACGGTCCCGCGATGTCATGTCAATATTGTTAATGTCAATGTGACAGTAATTAAGCCACAATGTTGAACAAGGTTTTATCGGTCACTGTACCAACATAATACAGTTTACACGTTATTGATCTAGGTAGAGTCATATTGAATGCATTGTTGTACATTTTTTGACGGTATCATTTTACTAGTTCAAATTGAAGATAGAATACGTAAATTATATTTAAGATGTTACAAATATAAAAGGAATAAGGAGTTACAAACCTCGAAAATAAAATAGATTTTTTTGCCACTCGTAAAAAATAATAATATAAGTCAGTTGGTCGCATAATGAAATTATAATAGAGTAGCAAAAATAGAACTTATATTAATTGAAAAAATATGAATAAACTTGTTTACTTCTGACAAATCTCATGTAGTTTAATGATCGCCAGACAATAGTAAACTTTATTGAACGTTATAGCTTCACACGTAGAAAAAGCATTAAAGGAAGGAAACAATTCCACTGCACTAATGCACTCACCTAAGGGCCTGCCTGCACTATCTAAAAGTAATATTATTGCTGTTGCGAAAGCGTGACAGCACTATCCGGTGTAGAGCGCCATCTCTCTTCCTCAATTGCTGTATTAGTATAAGTTTTAGTGGTAGACCACTCTGACCATTTACGAGAAATACTGTCTTTTACGACAGTCGTTAATTGACATTAAGTTTATTTTTAAATTAGTATTATTGCCTATTAAAGTTATTGAAGTTGCTGAGATCTTTAAATTTTTTTAAGTACTTTATATTCAATTTCGAGTCCCGAAATTAGGTATTATTTTATTTAAACTTTTCTAAAATTGGCGTTCAATGAATTGAACAAAGGTTTGCAAAAACCTAATCAGAATTCTGATGTGCAAGCTATTTAATTTTCCAACCCCTATATTGCAAATCGGACCCTGTGAATGTGAGTTTTGTGACACCCGGTACATGGGTAAGTACCACATAAAACCGCTTCACATCTTTCTAGAAAATCATCATTCATCAAGGCATCTGACTATAAATTTTATTTCCCCTAAAAATTGGCTCTCCTTTATTCCTCTACAAGCCTCAAAAAAGTGGGGTAACCTGCTCTATTTCCCCAGTAAGCCCGCACAAAGATTTGAGTGAACAATTTTATCCGTCCATTACCGGGATGGCTAGCTTATTGTTCAGTGGGCCGACAATGAGTGAATGGAACGGATGAAAATGTTTTTACATTCGCGCTTGCACTTCTAGCCATTGTTTGCAATGGAGATTAGAGATGGAATGATGTTATTTTTTTCCTTTTAAACTAATACTAAGTTTCTATCCCGACGGGCCTATTGGTCTAGTGGTTAGTGACCCTGACTGCTATACCGGAGGTCGTGGGTTCGATTCCCGCCCAGGCCAAATGTTGTGTGATGCGCATGATTATTTGTTCTGATGTCTGGGTGTAATTTATCTATAATATGTATGTATTTAGAAATATATAAGTAAGTTTATCAGTTGTCTGGTTACCATAACACAAGCTCTGCTCAGCTTGGGATCAGATAACCGTGTCTGAGTTTTCCCAGGATATAATATATTAATATATTATAATATCCCGGTTTTATGTTCTCATGATATCATTTTCGTTTTGTGGCATTTGTAAAAGTATATAAGCTTTACAAATTTCACAGCACAACGCATCATTTTTAATCTCTCCTTTTTATAATCGAACTTTAAAATACAACCAATTTACCAAGAAGTCGGTTTACAGAAAATCAAATTGCATCCCTGAGGACTACTCTTTGGGTCAAAACACTTAATATAATATTTAGGATCGCATGAAGGTCACTTTGTTCTACCTCGGAGTTCTATGAAAAGGAGAGTCTGATCCCTTCATGAATTTATTTAGGGTCAATAGAGTTAAGTGGGGTAGATGATAAAATATTGATCCCCAAATGTGTTCAGTTATTTTTTGTAACAGTCACACAAAGGTTTTGTGTGCATAAATAAATAGTGATATTTAATAATATACATGCAAATTATGACGGTATTTTTATGACTTGACATCATTATCTTTATTCTGGATAGTGCTCCGAGTTTGTCAGTGTTGTTTTAAAGATATGAATACACCAAGACAAGCTAAGTAGTTTAGCTTTTCTCTTAAATGTAATATTAATAACTTTCTCATAAATTCAAAATTTGCTAAATTGTAATACACGTAAAAGTATTTTTTTTAGTCATAAACAAGTAACATAGAACAGTAATCTGAAATTTGAAACCATAGTATAAAATTTTAAGTTTATTTATTAAAGTAAAAAGTTTTTTAAAACTAATAACTCGACCTCCGTGGTCGAGTGGCGTACGCACCGGTTTCAAGGTGTCGTTAGCTCTGAGGTCCCGGGTTCGATCCCCGGTCGGGTCAATGTAAAAATTCACATTTCTACATTGTCTCGGGTCTGGGTGTTTGTGGTACCTTCATTGTATCTGAATTCCATAACACAAGTGCTTTAGCAACTTCCTTTGGGTTCAGAACAATGTATGTGATGTTGTCCGCATTTATTATTTATTTATTTATTATTATAATAACTCTTAGGAAGCAATTCCCAGATATTTCTAACGATAAATTTCAATACATCTTGAGCTAATTACGCTATTGTTGCGTGTTCCTGTTTCCGAAACTGAAGTAAATGAGGCAAGACACTCAGCTATCATTTACGCCTTATCACTTAATGCTGACTAACAATATCACTTTTATTCTTGTAAGGTAGAGTCTTGACACTAAATAGATCATTCATGTCCATTCGCCTGGCTCCGGCAATCAACGTCAAAGTAGGTGTTATTGGATCTCGTAAAAATAATACCGCTTTTGCTGATTTATCGTTTCCGATAATATTTATTGGCAAATAAAACAACATTGATAAAGTCTCTGTGATAAATGAGGCTCAATAATAATGTTTGTCAGTTTATTATGGCTTAGGTGGGTTAGGGTGCAAAAGTGTGTATTTAAATATTTTTGGGATGATTTTGAAAATAAATGTCGTAATAGAAACCAAAAAATAAGTTGTGATTAATCAATGCGTCCACTTTCCCTATACGGGGTTAAGCCTTTGCCCAGCCTTGGGAACCCCAATATACAAATTTATACGATTTTTTGACATATTGTAAGTGGAGAAAATAAAAAGGCTAATTAGACTAAAAAATTATATTCTACTAATATTCTGTCAGTAAAATAAATTAATAACATGTTACTTCGAAAACCCATATTCCAATTTAAACTTTTAAATAAACTGTCATCTTGAAGGTAGCCATGACGCATACAATACACCTTCAGATGACGTAGCGCTACGACGTAGGCTCGCCTACAAAGGCTACGAGGCCTACGTCAAGCGCTCCATTCAACTGATAATGTCGCTTTGTATGTCAAACTATATTTATACGGAGGCTTTCTAAATTATTAAAATGAAGATGAGTTTGTTTTGTAGAATAATCATTAGAATATTTGAATTTATAGGTATTCAGTTGGCAGTATGTTTAACAAAAAGTTTTGTAAAGTTCCATACAGGTTTTCGGTATTTTTTACAGCTTTTAGGTTAAATTGCTTATCAAAACGTGTTGCCATAGGCTATATAAATTTTCGAATTAAATAATAGGCAACAACTGATATACAGATACACATACATATGTATATCCAAATCAATCAACTGCAGGGCACAAAACATATTATGTATGCAGATTAAATGATTAAGATCCATACATAAAGTATCACATCAAAAATACATAGCATAAACCCATACGCTCGTACATTCAACCACACAAGTAACACGCTTTAAACAAACAGCGACTCTACCTCTATGAAATAAGGTCGAAAATTACATTGGTCTGAAAGATCATGTGTTGCCATACGTTCCGTACATCTCGTACATTGGGTAATGACACGAAGGCTGTTCATAAAACAAATTGGACGTAAATTACCGTGGCTCAGTCCTCCATTACTTTTAATTACAAAGTCGGTAAGAGGAGGGCATGAATCATCTAGTATTCAGTCTGAGTACTGAAAATATTCTGCTTTTAAATATTTAACATGCAGTCTGTGAAAGAGTTCATGTATGTGAGGTCAAAATGTACGAAATATGCTATGATATAAATCTACAGAAAGCTGTTATAAAAAGTTACAGGTAATAACAATCAAGTCAAGATGTCATACGTATGCGTACCGCTTGGACTGTTTCTATTATGGTAGCTAAAGGATAGTCAAATTAAACTAGGTAGAAAATATAACAACCATCACTTTAAAAGGGGCAATATTTTGTTCGCTAATAAAATACTATAGTCTATACTAATATATAAAGCTGAAGAGTTTGTTTGAACGCGCTAATCCCATCAACTACTGGTTCAGATTGAAAAATTCTTGTGTTGAATAGACCATTCATTGAGGAAGGTTTAAGGCTATATACCATCATGCTGCGACTAATAGGAGCGAAGATACAAAGGAAAATGTGGAAAAAACAGGGCAGGTAGAAATTTAATAATCAATATTAATTAATTACACAAAACAACTAGTACATAAACCATAATTACTTTACTTTCATGACGCTGACTAACTAGACGCTAACAAATAATGACCAAATTGATCGCTTCTACAAACCGCGCCACTATATCACTGCGAGCTAACAGTCAAACAACAGTTTACGCAAATAACAGTATTGCCTGTGGATTTATATCTGTGACTTTATTTTAGAACTAATTTAAAATAGACGATGTGAACATTTTGCGAACAGAAAAAAGGCAATCGTGGAGTAACTAAGAAATCATAATGGAAACAAAATACTGGACCAGATAATTTTGAAATTAAAAACGAAAAATAACGTTTGTACTTAGGTTTCCGTACAACTGCGGACTTTATGTCATATACGTGAGATAGAGGCTGGAGTGGTGTGGTAGCAGGCAGATGTAAATTTTCACATGTATTTCTGTAGCCGATATAACAAAAACTTTATACTTAAAATAAAGGTCTAGGTAAGGCAACGATTTTAATGATAAGTTTGTTGGGTATCCCATTTTGAATACTCCTTTTTGGACAGTTGCTTAAAATTTTACTCTGGATTAAATTCGATACGATCTTTAGTTAGACAATTTATTGAGAGAGAAAATTTCTAACAATATAGAAAATACATTGAAGATTTATTTAGTCAGAATTTGTAATACCAATCATAATAGCGAACATTTATTTAACATTCAAAATTTACTTTATTTTCTCTTACTTCCAGATTCCATTAAAACAAAATATTCGCTGTTTAAGGAGATATACAAAAATTTATTAGATACAATTCGTAGCATGTTGCGAGGAAATAGACCGATTCGTCACTTGGGGGAGAACCTTGAATAACCCGACTACCAGAATGGATGAGGACTATACCCTGTTATCCAGTTAAAAATGGAGGGAAAAATACGGAAATAAACGTTTAACAAAACATGTTGAATGGTGCATGTGGTTAAAGGGTGCAGAAACCTTTCAGTTTTTTAATGAACACATTCGTTACGCTAGATTTAGCAGCGATAGGAAAATTAATATATAAAATTAGGCTCCGTCAGTTAAAAATATCCAGCTGGTTTTTGATAAGTCTTTAAAGGTGCAGGATTACACGCCATGATAAGATTACACGTCTAGATAAATGAGGCAGAATGTACTTGGATCCTACACTATTTTGTGAAAATCTTAGGTGGTAGTTTCGTACTCAAATTATCCTAATTATTAAAGTATCGATGCTTGTCCATTTGATCCTGTTTCCGTCCGTCTGCCACGAGGCTGTTTCGGGCTATTAATTTACACATTGATGTATTTTGTGCCTGCAATAGAACCTAAAAATAAGGATCAAAGTGAGAATGGCTTATAAAAATAGGGACCATACACCTAGAAAAGATCCTTTTCAACCTATCAAATGTGATGCAGGGATTTCCGACCACAATTTTCATAAAACTTCCAATTATTAAACCATCATGCAGTCGACGGTAAAAAAAATCAAACTTATCTGATCTGTTCACTACTATCAAAACTAATAACACCAACATTAAATTACTTAAACAATTCCAAGCAATTTCTTTTATTATTTTACGAAAAACCAAAACATTATTTTAACTGGAAGTGAACCAAACTCAGTTCTAGTGCACTCTCCGTTGGAATACCTATAGACAAGCGGTCTTGACGTAAAAGCTTCTGGCCAACGCAATATATTGAGTCTGAGTAAATACTGCAGAAATTGGAAAAGGAAATAGTTAAAGATAAAAGGAAGCAGCATTTTGTCTAGATTTATAAAATTTATTCTACATTCTGTCTTAATATAAATATTTCTCATAGTGTAAGTAGTTCTATCTATACTCTATACTAATATATAAAGCTGAAGAGTTTGTTTGTTTGTTTGAATCTCTGGAACTACTGGTTCAAATTGAAAAAAATATCGCGGAAGGTTTTAGGCTATATACTATCACGCTGCGACTAATAGGAGCAAAGATACAATGGAAAATGTGGAAAAAACAGGGAAAATTATTAATTTTCGAGGGCTTCCGTTCAAAAATTCCTAACTTATATCTTCTAACCACGCGGGCGTAGTCGCGGGCAACAGCTAGTAAGTAATAAAAATGAAAGAATACATTTTCTAAGCATTCATGACAATAATTATTTATTAAACAACGGTTTACCCATGCGTGATTCGGGATTGCTGCACTAGGTTTTTACTCAACCAGAGAAAGGACTCTGGTTGGGTCATCATAAGCTGAAGCGCGGTGGTCGAAAGTAAAAAAAAACTGAATTGTAATCCAAATTGTTTGTGTTTGTAAAGTATTTTTTTTAGGTTTGTTTATAAAAGGTAAAAAAAAACAACAAGGAAGTGTTCCTGTTGCGCTATTGAAAACAAAATAAGCTTGACCGAGTACAGTTGAAGAATACTAAAAACCAACCCAAAGCACTGAAAATTACCACCATTTTGACTTCAGCTGCCGACTGAACTATGATCATTAATATTCGACCAGAATGCAAATATTGAACAAAATTCATACACGCTATATTTAAATAGTAATGAAAGCATTCATACATTAATTATTGAGGTAATTGCAAATAATTTAATTACATTTTGATTGCGTTTCGTACGGGCTTTATTCATGTAGCGTAGATCGCACAATAATAGTCGATGCTTCATAAACTGAATAATATTATATAATTTATTGTAATATGGCAACATTGTGTTACTGAGATTTAATCTCATAATAAAACAGTAGATCAAAAGGTATTAATTTCAAGGAAACCTTTTTGAAACAACGAATAGGACAGTCTCTGATAAATATGCCTTTTCGAAGGATGACGTAACGTAGCTTGTGACGTAGCGACTTCGTAAATGCACAATCGTGACGTCACGTGTAAATTTCATTTGATAATTTTAACAACGTATATTTTGGGGACAAAAAAAGAAAAGGGAGCTATTATTTATGCATTATACTACAAGACGGACACCGAAAAAAAGCATCGTCATCCCTACTACTATTGTAACATACAACAACCTTTAAAAGGAGCGAATTAGCCCTCCGGGCCTAAATCTCGTATTCTAAAAAGCTTAAATACGCAATTTATCCTCAAACTCATTTTGTCGGGTATTACGCGAGTGTCATTGAAACCGCCCAATCATACAATTTGCATGCTAACAGGGCATTATAGCAGGTGTATGCAAATGTGAAGCGTCGATACGTTATCAGCGCCAGTCAGTCGTGAACATGCGGTTTTACGCATGTTTTAAGCTTTACTTTCAGGGTTCCGTACCGAAAGGGTAGGGAACCCTATTACTGATGTTCTCCTTATCCGAGCCTCCACCTATCACCAAGCTGTATGGAATATGAATCGGGATAGCGGTTGGCATTTCCCCCTATGATGTGTTTGCTGCCGTTATAGCAACAAATTGGTCGGTTCTTCTCAAATGATTCCAAAAGTGACTGAAAATGGCCGACTTGAAATAAAATCTCCTTGGTTACTCGTTTTTGAACAGACAGACGAACCAACAATCTCCCTCAAGAAGCAAACGAGTCTTGGAAAGTAGGCGAATACGGTAAAAAGATATGTGTTATGTGTACTGAAATTCACTATTAGTTTGTTGTTTCATGTTCATTTATTACCGGTAACTCCAACTTCATTACTTCCAAACAAAACTGTAACTCTGTCTGGTATAATTATTGATATTTCCCAATACAATGCACCACAGATAATATTATGAAACTGACAATAGACAGGTGTTTGCTATACCCTGATAATGATACTGGTTTGAACTTTTGGTGTCAGGGGATCGGTCCCCTTTCCAAACGATGTTACAATTGTTTGTTTGGTTGTATAGTAGCGCAAGATAGGCTTGCGTCTTTTTGGAATGGTTATATAGAGGCCTTCTCGGTATGTCTTAGTGTAGTTTGCACTGATAGCGAAGTGGTTAAGGTCAGCAAGCCAAACCTATTGCGTGAAGTGTTACGGATTCGATTTTTTTTATAAATGCGGGCAATATCACATACATAGGTACATTGTTCTGAACCCAAAGTAAGTTGCTAAAGCACTTGTGTTATGGAATTCAGATACAACGAAGGTATCACAAACAAGCAGACCCGAGACAATGTAGAAATGTGAATTTTTACATTGGCCCGACCGGAGATCGAACCTGGGACCTCAGACATAGCGACAACTTGAAACCGGTGCGTACGCCACTTGACCACGGAGGTCGTCAATTTCCGCATAGGCAGCCATTTGTGTGATCCACGAATGCTTGTTCCGAGTCTGGGTGTCTTTGTGCATGTGACTTGAATGTTTGTGAAACTCCCGCGACACAAGGATTAAATTTAGTCTACAGTAAGGGAGTTGGGAAAATGGAGTTTTGCTCTCTCTTCCACAACTAGACTCTTCTATAATAATATTACTTTAAGAGGAGGGGGGTGATAGGGACTCACGTGTTTTCTTATACTTAGATGTTACGTTAGTAAATTGTTTTTTTAATTTAAATTGTTTGGTTTTCTGTAAACTGCAGATAATAATATAATTGATGTAAGATAAGAATATTTATTGATTTGATCAAAATGTTTTATTCGAGCTGATGTTTGGGTTTGCATACGAAAAAAATGTTATGAATACTACTTAAAAAGATGCTACGGTTTCCTTGTGCGTATTTATCGGGATTGCCCAGGTAGCTCCGAACCAGAGTCACTGTAAAATATTTAACTAAAATTTTCTGACTCTATAATATTGATCTTCTACTTTGGTTCGAATGTTAAGAATAAATTCCATCTTCTAACATTACATGTCCACTTGAATCCCATGGCAATTTGACCCGCCTTTGCTCAAAATCATTTACTTACATTGACCCGAAACAACTTCGAACAAACGACAGCTTGTTTTAACCGGACATAAGAAGATAGACAAAAAACGATAATATTTTCTGAACTTTACAAATGTAATATGAAAAGAATAAAAATACAAATCCGTGTAAAAGTTGTCTTGTGAATAAAGAACTCGCTTTTTTCAATAATCCGACCTAAAAAGGGGAAAATAATAATCAAAATAATTCAAATGAAGCATGGATGAGAGTTATAAATCAAAGTAGTTATTTTATTGTAAAAAATATTATTAGCTTTATTTGAAGGAAGGCTTTAGGAATTAGGATAATGGTCTAAGATTATTAACTATATTATTGTCATCGGTGCTCAATAACTCCAAAAGAGTCAAGACCTATATGCTACAAATCAAGGAAAAAGGAGTCGGTTACAAACAAATATACAGGTGGAGCTATTAAAGTTTTTTAAAAACCAATCAACTGTGAGTCGGACTCGCGACACTGACGGTTCCGTAGAAATAGGTAACTTTACTGAACAGAGGGTTTTCCTCGCATAAAGATCTCACTTTCATCGATCACCACACATTTGACGATTCAAAATCTCGATTGACGATCACAGCTTCCACTCTTTTATCCAGTTTCCCACTATTTACAGTTAAGAGACATTCCTGGCTTTAAGTCACGTTACAAGCAATACATAATACCATTGACTATGTTACAAACGGATGCAGATGGCATGACGTCACTACCTTTGGAGACACGTGCTCTGAATTTAATATGGAGCGTTTCATTTCATGGCGGTCGATCTTGACTTAAGGTTCTGCTTACCATGTTATATTCATTTTGTGTGCGATCGATATTGCGTGGTGTTGGTGTGCGTGCGATTGTGATGGTGTTTAAGTAAGGGTACTTGAATGTGTGGGTATAGTATTCAATCTATTGAAATCGTTTTGATATTATACTAATCTCAGATGTCTAGGAAGACTTACTTATATAAGATAATTTTATTTTGTACGTAAGAGTACAAGATGGTTTGACGTAAGTTTAATCTCATTTCCCTGTCCGCTCCAATTGCGAGGCTAAATTATTTTTGAGTGCTTACATGTTGTGTATGATTTTGAGAGTGTAAAATAAAAAAAGATAGAATTATAGGATAATACTTATTACTTACTATATTTGAGGCATTCTCGATCAATTAACTATATGATGATGCAGTGATAACAAGAATTATATCCATAAATAAATATGAATAGATATAGTATCCCACAGTTGGGAAAATATATCTATACTTTTAGTAAGGATTTCCGTACTCCGTTATAATAGAACTTATCCAAGCAATAACAATACCTGCGATTTAAATCGAACAAAACCGATTAAAAACAAAAAGCAAACGGTTTTAAAATCGAAGTGTAACTTAACAGACAAGAAGTATTAGTTGGAAATAGGATTAAACTCTTAAGCCGCTCTCTGGAGTGAATTGAACACAAATTAATTTTTCCTCGAGAGTATTCTCTTGGTAGCTGTGAATCGATTTGATTAGTCAGTGAGAAGTGAGAGGAATGCTAGGAATAGTTTGATTACATAGCTAGAGTTACATAGCAAGAGATAATGGCGGGAAATAAGGTAAAATGCTTTTTCCGGCATCGGTTTCAAACGGCACGAACACAATTTGTGTGACTGAAAGTTATGTTAATTGTAGTTTAGTTTTGTATTAGATGTTTTTTTTTTGTAAGATGAGGTAAGAAATTGGATTCTAAGGCACCTGAACAATAGCAGAATCAGATGCATGTTTTCAAGGTTAGTAAATATTCACGATGTGTACCCACTTTTCTTAATTTAAATATCCCGCTTCTATTTTCCAGCCTGCCAGTATAGACGCAAATAGTATCTTAAAGGTTTTATGAATGAGATTGCCCACTATTTATCAAGATTGAAGTTTTAATTATGATTTAGCAATTTATTCTCATGACTATCTCCAACACACAAATTTTTGAGAGTTCAAAATCTACACATGAACGTATCAAAAGCCATACCAAAAAATACATCAACGCTTATCTAATTTTACTTGCTTGACAATACGTGACTCACAAGCACAGGTACCTATATACCTATCAGCACATGGTAAGACTGCCGTTGAGGGAGTGAGACAGCACTCTACAGAGCATATATCGTCATCCCTCTTCCACAATGTCTACAGTCTCTTTTTTCGAGGGGTGGTAGCTCCCGAACCTGAATCACGAATTTATAGGGTAACAACCATTCAAGTGTCATTAAGGGAATGCGGGCTTCCGGAATCGTGTCAGGTAATACAAACTCCGCCTCGATAACACCGAATCGGTATAATGTAATGGATTTGACGTGTCTCGTGTATCGAGATATTGATCAAAATGTTAATGGTGTTTTGATTACGAGCAAAGGTGGCAATAGAAAAAGGAAGGCGCGAAGGTATACGTTATGAATTAAAAATGCTAAAATAAAAGCCTCGGATCCTTCTATACATTTTATGCAACAGATGCAGAACATTTAATTTGAAAGGCTCATATCTATTCTAACACAGATTGATAGTGGATAATCTATGAATACTTCATTACATCTTAAATTAAAGTTTTTAATAAATCCTCTGCGTGTTTGACCTGTGACCCTGTGTAAGCCTTCAAAAAAGCCCGTTATTCTTTCCTTAATAACTTCAAGGAAAGCATCCCGTTCTTTGTTGCTGTGACAAGAAACATATTAGCGTGCTGCACTAGTCTCATTTTGTATTGATTGAGGATTGGGGCTCAACACCACAATTTAGAGTGAACCTAGTTTAATGGTAAAAGAGAGACTTCACTCTACTCTGCAGAGTGCCGTCTCGCTTGCTAAGTTATCATAATAAATGATAAATTGACTGCACGGATAGCTGAGGTCACCAATCCAAACCCAGTGAGTCGGACGTGGGTTCGATCCCCACTTAGGTCAAGCGTTTGTATGACTTGAATGTTTGTGAAACCTCCCGCAACACAAGAATATTTTCTTTAATTGTCATAATACGGTTCAACCCATCTTTTTTATAATATTTTATATCAATCACAGAAATTGCTATCAATCTTACATCCGTATATAACATATGGATTCCCTTTCGTTGAAAGGTAAGGGGGAGATATAATATCTTTTGTAGGCTCGCTTTTATCTTTTATTATAAAGAAATATAGATTTGATATGGTCCGTAAAGAGCATCGGAATGTTTTGCAAAGGGACATTTGTACAGTATTTGGTAGCAAGTACTACAGTGGAAACGTGAAATCACTAGAAGTGGGCGTAATTGATTTTTATATGCAAAACAATATGTTTATAATATTTACTTACCTTATTTTTAACTTTTTACAACATCTTTTTAATGAAAATCAATCATTATAATATCAAGTTTGGCTCGCCTTTCTTTGTAATCAAAATAACTTGTTTTAAGTTTTATTTTTCCATGTTGCTTAGCTGTGTTACGACAGCTTTATATAATGTGGTCCTAATTAAAAGTTCTGTTCAAAACCGAAACTAGTGAAGCACCTCCGAAACCCTCGCGTGAGTATAACCAGTTATTTTTAACAGTTACCATGTTTAGCGATAGTTATTGTAAACTAGTTAAAAATTATTTGCAGTAAACATGAGTAAAACTTGGACAGTTCCTGAAAAATAAGCCATTGAATTATTTTTCAAACTTCTAACCAAGTTATATCACTTTAAATCGTAAAAATTCTTTTGGACCAACCTTGTTTTGCCATTGAAATGTTTGTAGGAAAAAAATGGGAAAATAATGATATAATAGATGACCGATTCTCAAACCTACCCAAAACTTCATGAGAATCGGTCAAGCCGTTGCGAAGGAGTTCAATTTCGGACACCGTGACACGAGAATTTTATGTATTAGATTCAACGTCTATTAATTTAATGACCAAATTCGTCATATGTAGTCCGCACTTTACCTCCTTTCAGATCAATGAACCAGAAGTATCAGGTGCGACTTACCTACGGCGAATTGTAAAAAAGGGGTTTAAATGTCAAGGCATAGGTTAGCGTAACCTTTTTATTCTGTGATGAAGTTTTTTATCGTTTTATGCAAGAAAAAGGTTCTATCGGTTTGAGTAGAGATCTGAAATTTGTTATTAATGCTGTTTCAGGTTGTGGATTTACAATACGAGAAGAAGAAATATAAACGTAAAAAAAATAACGTAAAAATATTTTTATCGTTTAAATAATTAGGGAACAGGCTTTCAAAGTAATAATGAAATACTGGCACATACATACATAGATACGTACAGAAACTCCTGAAACTGTCACCAGCCTATTTTTAGACAGTCGTATAAAATACCAATTAACGAATTAAACCCGCCCATATCCCGTCATTTCCCGTCCTTTGTACAGGGTAGGTTCATTATATTCATTAAAGGTTGGGTTCATAGGCCCGTGCGATCACCACAAATCGTTCCACACCAGCGAGCTTCAGCTATCGCGATGGGAGCACGCCAGATGGCGGTAGTAACGCGGAAATGTTTCTAGTTCAAACCGGTTTTGTTAAATAAATGAGTTTTAATCTCCCTTTAATTTGAAACAGTTGAAAATACCGATAGCAGTCTCTTGCAAATGATTATTCGAACGACTCTTAAAATCTGAATTTGTTTGTTTCTTAATGAGTACACTGTTTATGGATTTTCAAAATTGAATAACCTGAGAAAAGGGAGAGGGTTGAAGTCTGGGCCCAGCAGCGGGTATTTTAACTTAAAATCATCATTTGACGTCACTAAACAGTACGCTTTATACCAGCAAGTGATGATTTAGCCCCAACTACCATACTTGCGTGCTTTTTATCTGCCTTGCTTTTCAAAGATGTTATGAAATAAAAAATACATATTTAATATCTTTTCTTAATCCGTTTGATCTGACTAAACAGATTTAAATTATAAGATTTAGTCAAATATCCAATGTTAGGCTGGTATTTATTATAAATAATGACAAAAATCCGGGAAAAATTGCTGATATAACTGATTTCCGCAATATAATCTCAACCTGTGTGTGCCAGGATTATGGCTTAATTGCTTATTGTGTAATACATCGGCCCCCTCGACATGATATCTTAAGCCTGAGCAGTTGATTACTCCGGCTCGCTTAGACGTGCCTCCTAGATCTATATAGTGTATAATAATGTGTAGGTAATAATGATAATGACAGCCACCTTTGGTGTATCGTAGAGAAATGAATAGGTTTTTTTGTGTCACTTATTTGATTACTTGCAAGAATGTTTAATATGGCCTTTTTTTTTAAATAAATCTTAGATGAACTCAAGTGTTTTTTTTTGGAGACAAAGCGTCCCCAAGTAGAGATAAGATTTTTCAATTTTTTTCTCAATAAATCTACCTTGTAGAGTTCCCTTGTAGTTATCCAAAGGGTAAAAACGGAACTAAGTCTCTCTTAATACTAAGAGACACTTAGTTCCGTTTCATACGGTTCATACGTCATTCCTTCTCTCACCAGGCTATTTCTCATAAAATGTGACGATGTTGTAGTTCGGTTGTTGCACTTACAACAAAAAAATCGTACTTTAAGGAAATAGACATCGAGGTTAAGCGACATTGGTTAAGGGCATAAATTTGATAAGCATCAAATTTGTTAAAAAGTCAGTTTAGTTTTTCTATAGTCCATACGAAACCCTACGTAACACAAGTGCATCTTTAATAAAATTCCTTTGGCGACAATACAACTTTATTCGGATACCACACCTTCTTAAATCCTTTTACATTAATCTTATTAATCTTTAATCCGTACAGCGTATTAAGCGTAGACGTATTTTTCAATGCTCCCGCCAGAATCGCCCGTCATGAATTGTCCCCTTCACTTCCCGCCAATTTTCATATTTTTTCTTCTGTTCTTTTTTTTTTTTTATATCCAGCCGGCCTCGTTTGCTCACGCACGCGAATTAGTCAAATGACCTTCTTGAATAATTACATTTAATATCGCGCCTTACATTCGTCCATCCTGACGTCGTGTATGTCCTCATACACGGGTTTCGAGCCTTACATTCGGGGAACAATTCGTGACGCAGTCAAGTAGATATTTAAACAATATTAAGACGAATTAAGACAGCAATCTTACTTAAATAATTATCATCTTAGTTTAACATAATAATGAACTATGTTTACAATCATCTTATCATGTAAAATTAATAAAATAATATAAATTTGAAATTTAAAACATACACAAACTTACATTAGCATTATCATTGACAATATTGCCTTATATAATTTATACTTCCACAAACTCTTCATTTCTCGCGAGATTATAAAATGTGAACCCTTCATTTCTCACATTTATATGACCAAAACGAGTCATTCATTTATCGCAAGGTCATATCTAACTGAAAATTGGTTGTCATGTGAACCCTTCATTTCTCACATTTAGATGACCAGAACGAGTCATTCATTTATCGCAAGGTCATATTTAACTGAAAATTGATTGTCATGTGAACCCTTCGTTTCTCACAGACACTCAATCTAAATAGCGAACCATTCATTTCTCGCATAATTTAAGAAATTATCATTACTTAATTAATTACATGTATCATCTTAGACTAAAGAGTTCATTCGAATTCAAAGGAATATCGTGGATAAGTAATAATACATAAAAGGAAGTAAGTAAACTTATATATTAACCTATAGGAAATCTTGCATTTCATTACATGTAAGACCAAAATTATTCTCCTACCTACTAGATATTAAACAATCAACAACAAAAACGATTTATGTTGTACAATTCACTATCTCGCATCAACAAAAAAAAACAAAATAACGATACCTACTCATTCTATAAACATATTTTAAGGTCATCATTTGCAGATACAATACTAACATCATCTGAATCATTATCAATATTAACTTCTAAAGCAACTACGTGAACCCATGGTAACATTCTGTCGGCAGCGATAGTGATTTTACGTTTATTTTTTTAATTGATCAGACCGGGAACAGCTGCAACCCTATATCGTTCGTTGCCGATATCGGCCACAACACGGCAGTGCATCCCAACTGTTGTAAGTTAGACGCAAAACAATGACTTAACCGTTCTAGCAAATGAAGCAATTTCTTCTGATTGCCAACGCCCTGACGCCCTCTTCATTAGGTAAAATTATACAATTGACTGCTTGGATTTTCAGAGCACGAGCCAATACGCCATGAGAAAGTATGCTACAATCAGAGGATATGGGTCCAATGCATATATTCACTGTATTATCCTTGATCTTATAAAGGCTACCGTAACAAGAATTGACGAGTTGGTTTACCAATCAATATTTAGTGATTTAGAATTTAGTGTGGATGCACATCGTTTTGAAGGTGGTCCTTTATTGTCCTGTGATACTTTGGAATTGCACTTATCAGCAGTGTGGCCTAATTTGTCACACTGAGTGCACTTAATGAGAGGTTTGGGGCACTTAAAGAAAGGGTGACCGGGCTCCTTGCAATTGAAGCATGAAGAAGTGAACTGTGACCTTTCAGTCTTGTCCACCGGCGGGCGACTATTTGAATTACTAGATTGTTCATCATTAGTTTTGTTGTTCTCATCCATATTGCGCTCTACAAAAGGATGATTTTCCTTATTGCTCATGAGAAATTGTAGTAACTGTTCAGGGTTAGTACATCTCAAAGCCAACGCGCTCGTCTTTACAGTTTTATCGTTAAGTCCATGTATAATGCAATCTACTGCCCGCTTGCCTTCTATGTCACACTGGTTCACGAGAGCTAACTTTTCATAAAAGTACAATTCAATAGGTTCATTGTATCTACTTTTCCTTTTTAACATGTCTTCCAGGGCCTGGCCGTAGTTCTGTTCACACGGGAAAGCGCTAAGTAATTTGGTTTGCCATTCAGGCCAGCTAAATAATATAGAATTTAATCCTTCGTACCAGACCTTGGCCAGCCCCTGGAGCTTTTGCATGGCGAAATAGACAGTGGTTCTTTCGTCCCAGCCGTAAACAGCAGCACTCTCGTTTACTTTCTTAAGCCATATATCTACTCTTTGATTTTTTGAAGAAGGATCAAAATCTGGCAAAATGTTTTGCTTTTTGTTTGACTAGTATTTAGAGCGGGAGTGTTCGCTGGTGACGGCTGAGGTTTGGAATATTTTAATGAATTTATAATATTGGCCACATCACCGGCCGTGAAAACAGGGGTACGTTCGCGTAGTGGCGGCGTAGCTCGCATGACGTCACGTCGCGTATCAATATGTGATCGAGATTGTGAACATCTATCGTTGCTATCGTATTGTCGTTGAAGGATTCGACGTGAAGAAGAATCTCGAGGTAAATCAGAGACACGAGTTCGCGGCTGGTCGGGCTCTGGGGAGTGCTGCCGCGAAGAACGTGGCGAGTACCGACGCGACTGTCGCACGCTTCTCTCCCTCTCAAGTTCGAACTCTAGTGTACGAACCCGTTCCTGCTGCAGCTTCAATTCCTTCTCCCGATCACTGAAGCTCTGGCTGCGGCCGCGGTCCGGCTCGCAGCGACTGCTCCGACTCAGGGCATCACGGCGGCTGCGCCTCCCCGCCTCGTCATGGGGCCCACGAGATGGCGTGGCCAACCTCCGATTCGAACTATCCTTGTCACTAGGCATTATCACTTCTGAAGTTTAATAAAATTCCTTTGGCGACAATACAACTTTATTCGGATACCACACCTTCTTAAATCCTTTTACATTAATCTTATTAATCTTTAATCCGTACAGCGTATTAAGCGTAGACGTATTTTTTCAATGCTCCCGCCAGAATCGCCCGTCATGAATTGTCCCCTTCACTTCCCGCCAATTTTCATATTTTTTCTTATGTTCTTTTTTTTTTTTTATATCCAGCCGGCCTCGTTTGCTCACGCACGCGAATTAGTCAAATGACCTTCTTGAATAATTACATTTAATATCGCGCCTTACACATCTCGTACTTCAAAAGTTTTAAAACGTAATTCTTCTCTACAAAACTATTAACTTGTAAACTCCTAGATCCAAGTTCATCACTTGTATTAAACAATATTAATCACCGAGCGCTGGCGCGTTTAATCTAATTGCTCGGTTTAGCGCCGGCAACGTGACTAACTCAATTATTTATCAATATCACCTGACTGAACTTTGAATAAACTCTGCATGTAGGATCTAACTTAGTTTAGTTTTTTTAGAAACATGCATGGTTTTTATGGAAGCTGGTCCTTTTAAGGTCCTATTGGATTTTTAGTCCTATATAGGCAAACAATTCCAATGTTCAATGGCTTAGGGAGGAATTTTAGATTCTCAATATATTATAAAGGTTTATTTTGAATCTTATCTAGCCTGGCCTAAGTCATTAATCCTTTTAATAATTAATGACACTAGTAAATTTAGAACTAATTGGTTCTTTTTAAAAGCCTTAGTTATTTTAAGGCTAAGGAAAAGTATTCTCTCAAATATCCCGAAAATACCATAAATACCTTTAAATTCTATGGCGCAGAGTTCAATTTTCATGCCGGTACCGGTACGGACGGGTACGAAAGCTTGACGTGATCGAGAATAAAAAACGGAACTTTTGAGTATTATGATAATAGGAATGGCATAGTGATATGATCAAGCCAAATTACTTTTACTAATAAAATAAATAAAATACAATCAAAACTCAAAACATCTTATTTCCATTTGAGTAAGTCTAAAAAACGTTACATTATAGATTTAGCGACTTGTTGCGCCATTCCAAAATTTAATTCCCATAGAGAAAAACCGGAAAATCCCCAACATACTATCTGATGACGTTTATTTGTGAGTCTTAACCATCTAGGGATCCACCCGAAAAAACCGACACACCGGACATTTTTTAAGGGTGTGTTAAGCCATGGGGGATCAAAAGTCCAAGCCAAAAGGGTTTAAATTGTAACACCGGGTTGCAAATCAACCTCACGAATAAAAGTAAAAGTACCGCATAATACATATAATTCCGCCCCCTTTTAAATAAATTAAAAATATTTTACATCTAATTTAAAATGTCTTGTTCTGCTATTAGCTTGATTGTAACTTGTTGCTTGATCTATATTTAATGACTACATGACATACGAATAGCGAGACGTGACGACTATCAAAGATCACTCAAAGCTGATTGACGTCTCAATATTGACTTGAGAGAGCTTCAAGGGCGACTCAAATTGAGTTGCTTGTGCATTGAGGCATTGGTCTAGCACCGAAGTCACCATTAGATTTCGCCCACTCCAGTGAACATGACTTGGTTGGCTTAAGTCAACTATTCGGGGGTCTCTAATGTGATTGCGGGATGCAGTTGCCAATGTCAACTAACTGTACGACTCTGTCAAGTGAGAGATAGGCTGTCTGACAAAGTGTTCCGTATAACTAATCTGCAATGAAAGCATCTTCGCTTCGTTTTGCATGCAGAAAAAAATATTGTTGTCTTAGTTTTAATATTGTTAGTCGGATGGTTATTTGCAAGAATCAGATTACCTTGCGGTTGAACAGACTGATACGTCAAATTTTGCCTCTATTTCAGTCGAATATGACTTAGGTATATTCTCTTGTCTGGACAAATCGTTTTATTATGTAAGAAATATTATATTAGATATTTAAAAAAGGAGTTTTTAGCCATGGAAAAGAACCGGCTAGGCACTTCATAAATTGAGTAACACCATCTTACTGTAACATTTGAAGGTGCTTGAAAAACCGCTTATTTGAAATAAAAAACTTTTGATTTTTGATTTTGGCAGATTCCTTTGGCAGTTTTTGGAAACGGTACCCTAAAAAGCATCGTACGTACATCTCTCTAACGCAATACTCGTGGCTCTATCCCTGCAAACCTTACCGTAGCAGAGGTGATTACTTACTAGGGCTGCCCAACTAGCTTTTTGGCAATTTATTTTAAAACTAGCTGTTGCCCGCGACTTCCTCCGCGTGGTTAGAAGATATAAGTTAGGAATTTTTGAACGAAAGCCCTCGAAGATTAATATTTTTCCCCGTTTTTGCCACATTTTCCATTGTAGCTTCGCTCCTATTAGTTGTAGCGTGATGTTATATAGCCTAAAAACTTCCTCGATTAATGGTCTATTGAACACAAAAATGTTTTTTTAATTTGAACCAGTAGTCCCTGAGATTAGCGCGTTCAAACAAACAAGCTCTTCAGTTTTATATGTATATTAGTATAGAAGTATAGATAAATCATTTTCATTTTTCTAAATACTAGTAATAGTTTAACATGAGTAAATTCGTATTACAATATTCAATAATAAATTTATTTTCATTATTCCACGTCAAAATAGACCGGGTTTCTCAAATTGATTGTTAGAAGCAAATTTATAAATCTTAAGTTATGTTTTGGTAAAACGGTATTATATCGTAGGTATTAATCACCTTGATTAAAATGAAATACGATTGTTAACTAGAATTTTGCTTACTTACATTTACTTCGATAAATAAGCGTGACTACACCGTGATTCAATAAATAACTTTACATCGAACTTACAATTTATCACTCGACATTTTTTTTGTCAAGCTTACGACCTGTCAAAAATGTCTTCATAAAACGGACAGATTATAATTACAGAATGTTTCAGATGTGACAATCCTTACACAGAATTTACATAAATTACTCCAAATAACCCTAAATTGATAAGTCATGTTGATCTCATTGAAATTCACGTGACAACCCTAGCTCGGCCCCAATCACAAGGTAGTTGAACCCAAACCATTGCAGGTAACTCTCACGCTGATTAAGATACCGGTGCTCTGCCAGCGCCAAATTTTGTTAAAAGCTTTGTTCTACAAGAATTGCAGATATTGGTTGTGTTTGTTATTGACCTTTGTAGTGGATGAATAGCTAAATGATATTTCTTTTGTTGATGTATTGTATTAAGATCATCTTCTCTTCTACTTTGTTTTTTTGAACGTGCTAATCTCAGGAACTAATTGGCCGATTTGAAAAATGATTTCTGACTGATTTTTATCTTACTTTTATGTTCATTAAAACGTGGATGAAATCAAACGCAACAGATAGTTAAAAAATAGAGAGAGTTAATATAAATATTAAATAAAACCTAAAAAATCCAGCGATTTATAAAATTTAGCTCAACCTTTGACATGACTAAGAAAGAGATAGCAAACTACACAACGTATAGCTGTATCTCTCTTGCACGACTGGAATAATATTACTATAACAAATTGTGGTATGCTCTCAGATCACTCTTACATTGATTAAGATACCAATTCTCTACAGCTACGCAAAATTTTCTTAAAAGCCTTTCTCTGGCTTTTATAGGTTTAACCTTTTTCCGTATTAAAAGAGTTGCGGATATCGGGAAGCTGTATTTGTGCTTTGCACAGAGAACCAATCTAAATGGTGTTTTTCATTTACTATATTGAATGAATGTAAATCTGAAGATTATAATTGTTAAATTTTTAGCTGTAATTTTTATTGAGCTTTGAAAAATTTTAGGTATGTATAACGTTTAGTTATTTTCGTAATTTTTGGTGTGTTCGTTTATTAAAAAACATTATTTTTGTTTCAGGTAATTAATCACTGCTTTTTGGAAGAATGGAGAAACCTGTGAATGGTGACCAAAAATAAATGGTACGATAAATTGATAACTCAAATATTTTTCAAACAATTAATTACTACGTCTATAAGGTCCATTTTACTCAAAACCAACACTATTAATAAAAGAAAACAAATACTTTAAATAAAAAGTAAACCAATATTTGAACTGAACGTAATTCCAGATCGCATTTATCCACAAATTCAGATAAAATTTTCCAAGGGCCGAAGCGTTTCAGCGTTTACACTTCATTTGGCCCCCAGTGTACAAACTCCGAGCCAATGGGCTAGAAATATGGAAGTTTGTAGCCAGTGGGACAGATAAAACGCGGCGTGTTTAAAGTGCACTGCAGTGTACAGTGATTAGGCACATTTTTGTATCCATTTTGAACTATAGACATGGGAACATAAAACCGGAATAAAACTATCCTATCTGTAAATCCTGGTTATTAACTATCTGTGCTCCAAGTTTCGTCGAAATCCGTTCGGTGGTTCTTACGTGAGAGACGAACAAACAGCAATGCATACATTGGCGTTTATAATATTAGTTAGATATCGGGCCTAATTTTCCCATTGCTGGGTTACCTAAAGCGAAGAATCATTGATTCACCGCAAGTGGTCAATCAAGATTACAAATTGAGATTAATTTTCTCTGAAATTGTCTTCGCAAATACGGTATTCATGTAGTAAAATGTGTATTACTCACGGATACTCAAACAGCAATTAAAAAATATGTATTTCACAAAAAAAATGTTCGTCCATTTTCAATAACCATTTTTTCAGTGTTCGTTTTTAATCGAAATGGAAAATGTATTTCGGTCGCTTATTATTTTGTAGCTTCGAGCGTTTTTTGAAACAGGCTTCAATAAGCTCTAAATGTTGTGTGGGCAGAATACGCATTTAAAACTAAAACGCTTATACAAATATTAGAGAGAAAAAAACAAGTTTTAAACAAAAATAACATTACTGATATATCATTATCCCTTAACTATTAAAATTAAAAAATGTGCAACTACTTTCCTTATTTAGTATCCCTTTTCAGACTTTTACTGGGTAATCCTAAACCGTCGTGAAATATCTCCTGCGTTTTGGCTGATGCGCGATTCATCACGCAAATACATTTTTTCCCTTCGTTAAAAAACCATGTTGCCCCAGAATACTCACAGGCAACTTTTAAGCGTTTACAAGTTACAATTATATAACTCAAACGATTGAAAAAGCACAAAACCTAACGGCGACAAAATTTTTGTTCTGTATTTGCCTTTCATAAACAACGGAATTTAAAGGCATGGCAAGATTCCGACATCCTTTATAGTCATAAGTACATTTCTTTGGAGAAACGAGATATCCAATCTATTCGAAGATGCTTCTTCTATAAATGTGAAAGTTTGTGCGTGTGCATAATACATATTGCATATACTTATTTGTTACCTCTTTACGCCCGAACGGCAATACCAATTTTGATAAATTTAAGATGAAAGGAGCTTACAGGATACTGTATTAACAAATTTAGCTCTTAAACGACTGCGTCAAAAATTAATAATATTTTTTTCAGCTAAAACAGAAGCTCATTTTAACAAAGACGCAGGAAAAACTAGTTGCGTAATAAGCCTCAATCAAATTGTCTTGTTTACATCATTTATCAGATGTTATTAGATTTCAACAGTCCCCGAAGGTGAAGTAAGACGTCAAATGAGTATTAGTGTCAATTTAACATATTATATTATGCAAACATACATCCAAATCGCAGTAACTTGTCACGGGATGAATTATTGAACCTCCGTTTTGGGATTTAAGACAAGGCCAACTGTGCCTGTATTCATAACTAGCTGTTGCCCGCGACTTTGTCTGCGTGATTTTCAAGACGTGAAAAACTATGAAGTTTAATAATAACGATCATCTCAAAAAAGTAATGCAATATTGAAAATGAAACACTTTTTTTATTTCTAAATTATAATGAATCTTGAGCGGCCCAAAGACTATCAAATGTTTGAATCAAACACATTTCATCGTTTACGATACTATCCTGGTGTCATATATTTCACAGCTGTTTTAATGACTTTTTCTTATTTAATCCCAAAAAGAGGGGTTTATAACTTTGGACATATCTGCCTGCCTGTTTGTCTGTGACATCATAGCTTCCGAACGAATTGAACGATTTTAATTTAAACATGGATTATGTGCGAGTGTTCGTTTAGAGACATGTTTGACAAATCGAGCCGTTTAAAAATAGGGGGAGGGGGGATTAGTAGTACAAAATAACAGAAGGTATAACTCAGTCTTAGCACTTCTGCTAAAAATGTTTTACTTTCGAGGGTTTTCCATTTTCTAATTGAGTGGGTTATGATTTTCGAGCACGTCTGTTCTTGGGCCGGCCTCCACCTGAAATTGCTAGAGGGATTATGACAGTGATTATGAGGTATCATAAAAATTATTATAGTACTGTAACCAAAAAGGTTAACCAGAACCATATTACTGAGGCCCCGGTGTCCGTTTTTCTGTCTGTCACCTGGCTGTTTCTCAGGAACAGTGATAGCCAGACAGTTGTTATTTTCACACACGATGTTTTCTGACGATATAAAGAAGATGTCAAATTATTTTTGTGGACGGAGCTGGTGAAGTGAGAGTCGGGCTCGGTACTTAACTGTGGATTTTACATAGTGTCATAAGATAAAAGATTTTGCAAAATTGCGCCCAAATAAACGGTTTCCTGGAACATGTTATGTTTGATTGTTGTCTTAATATTAAAACTGATCTTCCTCACAAACATTTGAAATATTTCCAAAATAAAAAAGTTGGTAAACGTGTTATCTTGGCCCCCTGGTGTTTTGATCACTATTTGCCTTTAAATTGCTGATAAATAAATAGCGTGATAATAAAAAAATAACAGACACCCCTTTTCTCAAAATTGACAATGACAAAAATTTATAGTATAGGATATGTTTAATTTGTGATGTTACGACAAAGCAAAATATGAACATAAAAGTGACTTCATGCGCATGAGTTCTATTTACTGTACCAATTTACAAAGAAAAATTACGTATTTTATTCGTTAACCTACCTGTCGATCATTGAAGTAAAATACCTACCGTCATCCCTACTGCATAAATGGAACTTAAATAAAGACTACATGAGGTTGGTTATGAGGTTACGCTGTCGATACCAACAGCCAAAATGAATTCTCCAGACATTGTATGACGGATGTAAGTGCTGATAGCTACACTCTATTATCAGCCTTATTGGGGAAATTTCCAAAAATATGTTCCTAATCCTCGTCGGCTTAGGGATCTCAGAAACTCATTCAGTCTCGTTCCTTCCCCTGTTTTTACCAGGCTACGAAAGAAGAAAATGTTAAATAAGTAGAGATTACAATAAATTGTTAAAGGAATTTTTGGAAGGACCACGTGTGCGGTCTCTATAATGGCGGATGTAGACCGATCAAATCGTTAAAATATTGGAAAATCCCAGGTATCAGTAGACATTATTCTATCAATAGATACATAATGTGTATTCATTGATAGCTTTGGTCTTATAGATCTTTCACATTGCATACCTATTATGCAGTTTTTTATGCAAGTTTTCTGGGCTTTTCTATCCGAAATACATTTGGCCTATGTAATGTGGCAAATTGAAGAAAAAAAATTGTTTCTAGTTGTTACAGATGTACCAAGGTAATAATTAACTGTGTCGTTCAGTATTTTTTTGTTATGTATAATTATAGATGAGATCAATGTGAACTACATGCAACTTTGGGTTGAGTGTCACTGCGAATGTTTTGATCTTGAAGTAGCATCGCCAATGTTACCGAGCTAAAAACATAGGTATATAAACCTATGTAAATAAATACAAAATCATATTACGGCATTCCACATTTGAACTTGAGTAATTTTAGTACATCAATAAAAATACAAATAATTTAAGTTCCTTTCTTTCAAGAATGTACCGATTACGGGAACAATTGCATAAAAAAACGTATTAGTTTATGTTTCTTTTATTTTACTTGTGAAAATAGTCGCGGTAGGCCTATATCAGACTTGAAAGAAAATAAAATGACTAATTTTCTGAAAATGATTTATTTTCGAAAAATCCTATTATTGCTCTGCCAAAAGTCTTAAGGTAAATAGCGTGATGTTTTTTGTGTAAATTGATGACCGTGCTGCCTCCTACTCAATGGGGTGAAAATACACCTCAAAACGATGTTACAGGTGAGTCCAAATATTTAAAACTTTACTGCTCATGCCCCCTTCATAGTAGCGTTATGGTTTTTGTATATTTGTTGTATCATGTGTATGATAAGGTTCATGCAAAATTTGAATGAAATATATTCAGTAGTTTATGAGATAATTTGATATTTGTTTATAGATATAAAAGGCTCCTGCAACGAAAAGCGGGATAATAAGTAAAAAGTATGTTGACCGGAAATCTTGTTGACATTCTCAGAAAATTTGAATCAAATCTATCCAGTACTTTCCGAGATCTTTCCGGACATACATACAGACAAACAGACAAACAGACAAACAGACAAAAATTCTAAAAATCATATTTTCGGCTTCGGAATCGTTCGTAGACCACCCAGCAATTATTCTTTAAAAAAAATATTCAATGTACAGTTTTCACTTTTCTACAATTTTATTATATGTATAGATTACTAGCTTTTTAAGTAGGACTGTTGGTAGTGTGGGAGGGAGATAGCAAACTACATGGAGTAGACTGATGTCTCTTTTCCACAACTGTAATTATTTCTTCAGTAGCATGGTGGTAGGTTGACGTGCAACCTGGATTCAGTGTTATACCTTTATTATAATAATTTGACAAGACATTGAAGAATGGTGGGATTCGAACCTGTGCTCTTTGAATTGACAGTCCGACATTAATATCACTGGGCCAACATAGTTGCATGTGTTTAATGAGTATTGTATTAAAATTTCAGAAAATCACCATCTTAAAGTATACCAGGTAGAAAGTTTCGTCTCAATCTAATCAGTGGTTTTTGCGTCAAAGAGAAACAAACATGCATACATTAAAACTTTCGCGTTTATCATATCAGTAGGACATTAGTATTTATTTTTGTGAAGACCTATATTAATTCACTTGACGCTCACTGTGTAAACTATCAAATAGATATTTTATGATGAAATCGTAAATCATTACACTATGAAACAGAAATACTTAATTCATTTGCTCCCAAACAAAAAGATCAAACATCAAAATAGACAGTTCTGTTCATTGAACAGTGAACCCGCTTACACATCAAAGTGATTACATATTAATTAAAACTTTTATTCGAAAACACTTTTCAGACTATTTTTACCAAAAAAACAAAGTTGGTAATAGTTATCGCAATAGTTTTACAGTCTTTCCTACAACTGCACAAGTTGATAAACCACAGGTTAAGTCACGCTTGACACGGTTGGTGCGAGGATGGGTGGCCATCTATGTCATGACAAGATCCTCCATGTCTCAGAAGGCATGATAAATTGTTGGTCCCGGCTGTTATTTGTAAATCTATGACGTAAGTCTACGGGTAGTTAGAAGTGAAAAATCTGACAACCAGTCTGACTAAGGGGTATCATGCAGCCCAGGTTACCAAGTTGAGGCGGTCAGATAGGCAGTCGCTCCATGTTAAATAATGGTACTGAGCTGCATTCGGTTAGCCCGGAAGTCTTCTTTTGGGAGCTCACATGTTAGGGTTCGCGGTAGACTGCGAAAGCATTCCCGCTTGGCCCCCGACTAAAGAAAGCGGAAAGCATTCAGTGGTTTTAGCCGGTAGGAGTCCGGCACACCCCTTCGCCTTCCCCAGGACAAAAGATGTCCATGAGGATTTCCAATGGACAATAAAAAAAGTGGCTGGAAGTCTTCCCCAACATAGCCGGGAAAAGGCTAGGCTGATAATAAATATTTCAGTATATTATAGTTAATTTTTACATAACTGTAGTTTAATTATTAAACTCTTACACGAAAACAACATTTGTTTCACATCAAAGAGTACGCACGCATTTCCAAATTTAAATCAGCCGACCCGAGGCCGAAAATAACCGAACCCGCACGAGTCGGTACGAAAATAGCCGAACGCACGGCATCGCACTGCCGACGTAATTCTTGACCCTATTTCAGAAATGTCTAAGTTCTAAATTTAGAATTATAATATTACCACGCGTTGTGTGTATTAACGGATATTCTTTAAATAAAGAATCGATTTTCACAACAACGAGAAAAATAATAGGGTGTTTTTTCATTCGTAATTTTCTTTAATTAATAAAAACATGAATAACTAAATTTTTACGTATTTCATTTTTTACTACGTTTCTTGCAAAATCCTGTCTTTAAAAGCATCCAATCGATAAAACATCTGCTTTATCTACATACAATAATTTACTAACACTTTAATTCACAACTTTAATTTTTGCTCTAAATATACAAGCCACAAGATTTAATTATTGCTGAGGTTTAATTTAATCTGAGACCTGGCTTCAGAATTACAGAGTTAATAAATCCATTCTTTATATATTCTAATAATGAAAGACGTGAGGTTTCTAATAAACTTTTGTTTTATACTTTTTACCACATTTTGTTTAATTAACTTATTTTATAATACCTTTTTTGTGCGGCGTGATCCGCGTGTATGGCGATGGCAAATTCAAACCCAATATTTACCATAAGTAGTTCTAAATATCTACAGAATGACACCTGACGACATAACAAATTTCGTCTAGCTCTTTAAGAGTTACAAGGTTACAAACAATTCTTCCTGGGTAGTTCTAGCCACAGCATAATTATTGTAAAAAGAAAGTTACAGAAATAAACTGTAACTGGTTTCAAGGTGTCGCTAGCTCTGAGGTCCCGGGTTCGATCCCCGGTCGGGTCAATGTAAAAATTCACATTTCTACATTGTCTCGGGTCTGGGTGTTTGTGGTACCTTCGTTGTATCTGAATTCCATAACACAAGTGCTTTAGCAACTTACTTTGGGTTCAGAACAATGTATGTGATGTTGTCCGGGTTTAAAAAAAAAACAAAAACTAAAAAAACTATTTTTATTTTTTATTATTTATTTAAACACAGAAACTTTTCGCCTAAACACATTATTGTTATGAATAGTACATGTTCTTACTATACGGATACAAAATTCTTCTTCATCTTCCTTCCAACCTTTTTTAAATCATAACCCGAGTTCATTTCGACCCATGATTAAGCAATTATTTAGAAACTTTTCAACTCTTGTTTGATATTGAAATAAGCCAATCGGGCTGTTTCAACTTTATGAATAATTTTAATGCAAAATCAGGTCAGAATGTAATTTTCCACAAATACTGTTTGAATATAGAAGTATTAATTCTCTCATGAAATATGTATATTATAAATAAAAAAAAAACAGTCATCCTAAAATTATGAAAAACGCGTATATTTTTTGTTTCATATTAAAGTGACTAAAAGTAGTTTCATTTCAAAAATACAAATACAAAAAATCTAAAGCTTTTTTTTGTCATACGACTATGTCAAACTATCTTACGTGTTAATCCTGGTTATATTACTATCTGTGTACCAAGTTTCATCTAAATCCGTTCAGTGGTTTTTGCGAGAAACATCAGCATACATCCATACATACAATCTTTCGCGTTTATAACAAGAAGGAGTAGGATTTATGGTGTAGTGAAACGCAAAAACCATTATGATTTTTTTAAAGATGTTATGAACATTAAAATGACCTTAGCCATAACGACTTGTCTCAGCTACATTATAAATAATGTCTAGATTAAAATCTGTAATTTTTTCATTAATTCACCAATTCTAATGAATCAAAAAGCTTGTTGAAATTGAAATATCAGACTTTAAATTATTCATAGACTAATTAGTCGCTGGATTTTGAAACTAAATAACTGGAGAGTAGTTTATTAGAAAAATAAGCCATTCGTTTTCTTACTTATGCCTAATGGCCGAGACGAGATTAATTATACATGTCTTGTAATTTTAAAGACTCAATTTGACTCAAGAATTAAAGCAAATATAAGTACTATAACGAGTAACAATTTTGAAATAATTATTGCTCCATTATCATAAATAAATAAATAAATAAAATCCAAAATAAAAACAAGTTTTAAGTTTGCTATCTTTCTTAAGATGAAAGTACTCGTCAATTTAAATTAAACTAATCCAGACTCGTTAGAGTAGCACCCTTAATAGTGGGATTTCCTATGGCCACCTATCAGTTCTATCTGGCTCTATAATCGTAATGCTGCATTTTTAGCAATATCCGCAAAATTTCAGCCCCTGAAAGTGATTCAAATTAAACTTGCAATATTTGACTACAGAAAAATAAAAGCTTCAATTAAAATACACACATATTGAATTAATGCATTATCCTAGAAACTAATTAAATTATGGTGTTCCCAAATAATTGTGAAACGTCGAAGTGGGAAGCGAAATGCAAAATTGCGTAAGCGCACAATTTTGGTATCCATGCGTGCTTCCATTCAACGAGAGCTTGCCAATTGCTAGCCACGCCTTTATATTTTTTGTATGAGACTTCTTAATAAAACGATCATTCGAAAAAGTGTACTTGTATAAAGGTGATTTTTCTTAGGTCAAGCAGGCGTTACATATATATCGATTGGTTTAGTCAATTTCTGATAACATGAACTCTTTATGTACCCAAACCACACAATTCCGAAACAGTTATCGATTCAAACCATTTGACCATGTCTGGGCTACAATACACAATTTTGTTTCAATCACATTTTCTGAACCGATTGTCTTAGGAAGAAATAATATGTGAGATAAAACAATTATATAACTAATTTCGACAAGTACTTAAAAAAATTAGCAAAAAGAACAATAATCTACTATTTTGTCTTATACGTCTGCATAGCCGCGTCTAACCACAATCCTCTCTTATCATAAACTCCATATAGCATACACGTACAAATATTTTTGATATCCGAAACACAAATACCTTTCATTCTGTATCGAGTAACTAACAAATTAGCCGTATATCCTTTGCTAGGTAAATAACAGGTGAACGTGCCTGTACCAAATAAGTAAGATAAATACTTTTATTGAAGAGATTTCCCTTATTACGGTAAAGATTTTATTAATCTGCAAACAGATACGGATACGTCCGTCAACCGAGGGTGATGGACGCGTCTGTCTGAGCACGGAGGTTTATACCGTCTCCTAATTCTGGTCGGATGTAAAACTGTTACGGACGGCTTAAAGTCACGCCCGTAGTGACTTATGTTCCATAGTTTGAAAACAGTACTACTAATTATTCTGGTTATGTAAAAAAAATATGATTTCATTTGTCTTTAATCAAAAACCATTTTTAGGGATTTAGGGATTACGAATTATAAAAACAAATAAATAATTGCAGACTTAATACTAAGCTAAATTATTGGTTCTGAACTTAATTAATTAGTAGCGCTTTCAGTGAAATTCTTTATTTTATTATAATGCCATAGCCATATTTCATCCTAATATTTTTGCGATACTTTGAAGCGCTTGCAGTGAAATTCTATTTTATTATAATGTCGTAGCCATATTTCATCCTAATATTTTTGCGATATTCAAAAAAATATTATTAGAACCTTTAAAACCCCATTTCGAATATACATAATAGATAGAAAATTAAATATAGTACCTACTGTTGTCATTGACTGGAATTTTTTATATTGGCAACTTTAACCCAGAATACGTATTGATGTCTTGTGGGTGTCAGTACACCGTTTTAATGGCCGGTTATTCTTTGATGTGTAAAATGTCTCTAACATTAACATAACCCTTTGAAAACCATGAGTCAGGGTAAAAAAAAGCTTTGATAAAATTTAAAAATACATTTTCAATTTTAGAACATTTATGCCAGCCCATGGATATTGAGTGTCATGTTTAAAAAAGGAAATGAAGCAAATGTTTTTTTTTTTGCTAAAATTATAAAACCTCTGTTGTGACATACAATGACAATATTGATTGCATACTATGCAAGGTTTAAAAAATATCCCTTTACTAAGCAAAATACTATTTCCATATAGAGCAAGAATCAGCATAAGTAGACCACCATATTAATAACTGGCTCATGGTGGTTGGCGATTCCAGATTTCAATATTTTGATTCTACCTTTCCTCACAATGTCTTCCTTGACCGTTTATCAGTGATTCAATAAAAAAAGTACATGTAACATTTGGAAAACTCACATTGGTACATTACTGGTGTTGGGATCAAACCTGCACCTCTTGTACAAATCTATTGGTAGAACCGCAAAGGAAGTAGCTGTGGTTAGCTTTCAAATTAACATTTTTAACATTATATATGCGAAAGTATGTGATTATCCGAGTTCGTTTTAAGAGGGTATTGTTTTTGCAGCTAAAACCGACATTCAAGCGGTCGAAGCAACATCTCTCGAAATTAGATACTAACTGAACAAAATTTTACTCCATTCAATATTTCTTCCTCCCAGTTTGTGTACAAATTAGACTCACATGTTTAGTGGGTGTGGATTGAGTGAAGGCTACTGCCATTACCATTAACCCTTTAATTACATTAATTAGCTAAATTGCAGGCACTTAACGTCAGCTATAAACAATTCAACTTTATCTATTGTCGTGTTCAACCCCTTTTTAAACTTATTTTGTGTTACAATGATGGGAAAAATCTCCCCAGAGCCTGACCTACCCTATCATCAAAAAGATAAATTAAACTTGAAACTCAATAGATTAATTTTATCTTTTAATAAAAAATGATGCAAAGAAAGCAGAAAAAATAGAAATATAAAAAATATTTTTATTTTAATGTCACACTTTCAGTTATTTCAATAAATTATTTGATATGTTTTTGTACACACCGACAAAATGATATTCAGCCTTTATGACTGTATTTTTCTTTTCTGAACGCAGCGCGTTCTCCTTTCAAAATATTTTTCTTTCCCGACTGACAGCTGTCATATTGTTTTGTCTGCCGTTTCCTCCAATCAGGATACGTTCTGTATTCAAAATACATTTGGGCCGCGACCTAAAAGCCCTCGATATTTCTTTGCTTTCCAATATATATTTTTTTTAACAAATTTTATCGCCCCGGTTATCGCTGTAAAGCATTTAAGTTTTTGTTGAATGTATAAAAAATTGTCTATGTATCTTATAGAACTCTTATGTGCTATTCCAGGAAATTATCTATCTCTTAGGTACATTTTAATAAAATCTATTGAGTACTTCTTGCTCTTCTCCGAGAGGATATTTGCCTCTTGTACTTAGTTTTAGGATTAATTCAAATATATTTTATATTTTCTTCAGCAAGATTGATTGAGGTTTGCCAAATACTTAGACACGTATTAAAAAGTCTTTTAATGATATGCTTATCATTGTCTGGTCTATTTAGGACTGCTTCGTCAATTTGGTATGAAATACCTACCAACGGACTTCAAAATAGTTTCAGGAAAGACTCCCAAACCATCTGCGAAGGAATTGGACTACAAATATTCAATATCTGTAGTCCAATCTTACTTTCAAGGTCATTTGAACTAAATCACATTTTACTACTGGCAACTGTAGTTAGTAAGTCAAAATGTATGGCTGTTTGTGTGTATGAAATGTAAACAAAAGATGAGATAACATTGTATGATTTAAGAACGCCTTTAACTGTTTTTTTTTTTGGCTTTGAACATGAGTTATAGTGACATAGAGTGAAACGTTAATAATTCTTCTTTGTTTTGATCCATTGTCTATTCTTATTCGAATGTTTACCCGAATTCCGGTCTGTGAGGTTATCATGCCTAACCTCATAAACTAGTTTAAATAAAACTTCTTATACTTACCTAATTATTATTAAGGCTAAGACACCCCAGATGATACAGTGAAGGAAAACATCAGGCGGAAACTTAGATTATAGGAATCTAAAATCGCACAAATCCGTAGTGAACTAGCCTGGTGATTAATGCACAAGTCTGCCTTATATGCGATGAGGTCTATGCTTAGCAATGAAGTTTATATATGCTGTTATTATTATTTAGCTTAAGGAACTTCCATCACTTATTCATAAATTGTTACAATAGACCTCTTTTCGACAAGACAAAACCAACTATAACTTTGTTGCGTGACTTTCTCTGCAAAACATAAAGCGGTCCATGTTTCAATTTGATTAATTGTTGTTTAACTAACTAACTAACACAGTTACGTAGTGAATAGTAATTGTGGGTCGAACATAGATCATTCGGACAGGACTGGCCGACGGCGACGTGGTAAATTTTGTAGATTTTTTTAAAGAACATGAAGGGAATTTCAACGAAATTAATAAATACTAGTGGATAGTTCAAGATGACGAAAAAAGCATAATCTTTCGTTTTACCAACATATAAGTCATATTTACAGATACACCCGGACTCAGGACAAGCATTCGCTGAACACACAATCTTTATGCACTAATCTCAAAAACCTCTAGTTTGACATATTTTTTTGTACGTCTAGCTTATACAAGGATTATTTCGAGCTACTACAGACTACAGCAGTACAACACTTGTAGCCAGTTTATAACTCTACAGTCGCAAGCTTTAATAGACAACGCTCAAATGTATTTAAATGACATTTCGTTTTAGCCGCGCGACGCACATCTGTCAATTTCATACATTTTGGTGTTTTCTATCAACGATTACAATTATCAAAATGTCACTACGCTAAAAGGTCTGGCTGAAATTTGACTGTATATTATTATAGAAGTGGGAAAAACACGGGTGAAATTGCAAAGCTACGCTAGTACCTAACTAAATAAAAAAAAACACTGTATCCATCCAAATCCTATGAGATCAGATTCCGACACTGGCGTGTGAAAAAGCTCCGCAAAAACATTGGAGGTTTTAACAAAAAGTTTGACGTACACACTCTCTAAGGTTTTAAAATATGAATGAAAACATTTCACACCCTGTAAATTGTAAAACTCTGGTAAAAGCTAAAATTTTTAACAAGAGGAAGTAAAAGATAGTTTCAAAGTTACGCTTTATGAACAAGGTCGTGAATTATACGAAAATAATGAGTGTTTTTTATTTTATTATGTAACATAATCTAATAAATGTTTCTTGGATCAAATTTAGCTCGCAAAGAAGGAAAGAGATTGTGTATTGATCATAACTATTGATTTCTGCAGGTAGGCTATACCAAATTAAAATATTCCCATACATTGATGGGTCTTTTTACTAGCAAGGAGACAAGAGAACGCCTCAACAGATTTTTTTTATCTGAACCAGCTCCTTTTTTAATGTTATTCCTCATAGGCACCCGCTCCATCGGGAGTGTCAGACTCTTACTGACTATACGTAACCGCTGGCTGATAGTAGATGATATACCCCCTGAATGATAAAAGTCATGGTAATAACCACTCTACCCATTATAAGTCCAAAATTATCAATCTTAAGCTTAAAAACTTATTAAATTCATCATAATAAATGTATTATGTTCCTCATTATAAGTGAATGGCAATAATACAATAATGGCAAACTTAATTTCTTGTTTGGGGGTGGTGTGTGGGGGTTGAACCAAGCCGGAGGGTATGGGTTGATGCGAGCTTAGTCAGTAAGAGGGTTCTGACGCCCCGAGGCGGATACACGAAGAAAAACCAACACCTGTATATTTGACGGGCCTGTTGGTCTAGTGGTTAGTGACCCTGACTGCTATACCGGAGGTCGTGGGTTCGATTCCCGCCCAGAACAAATGTTGTGTGATGAGCATGATCATTTGTTCTGGTGTCTGGGTGTAATTTATCTATAATATGTATGTATTTAGAAAATATATAAGTAAGTTTATCAGTTGTCTGGTTACCATAACACAAGCTCTGCTTAGCTTGGGATCAGATAACCGTGTGTGAGTTGTCCCATGATATTATTATATTATTATTTATTTAACAATGATGTTATTCCCATATTTCTAGAAATAGTACCGATTTTGAAAAAATACAATGATGTTACTCCCATATTTCTAGAAATAGTACCGATTTTGAAAAAAAAAACAGTTATGATGAATTGGTTTAAAAAGCTGGCCAAAAAAGTCTAAAAAAACAAATTTGCAATAAAATTAATCACCCCATACCATTTATAACCGTATCAACCGTTACTTAAACTAGATTTCTATTTTGATTAGTTATAGCGGCTACAGAAATACATAATGTGTGAATATTTGAACTGTTTATCACGGTTCATGAGATATAACCTGTTGACAGATGGATGGACAAATGACAGATAGCGGAGCCATTATTATTTTGGATCAGATCAATATTAGATGCGATTTTTAAGCGTACACAAGAAAATTAGGTACATGCAGTATTATTATTATTTTAGGAATATACACTACCTACTAATAGACACTGCCTAAATTATTTTGGAAAATTGCCCTTTTTTACTATCAGTTTAGCCTAAGCAGTTTACTGTGTATATATACCCCCTATACATGTAATATATCTCCAATAAACTTCATCCTATTGCCCCGGGAGGTTTCACACACATGCAAGTAACATGCATACAACTTCTATAAAATAAAATAATAAACAATAAACACTAAAATATTTATATACAATATTATATTTCAAATCAAACCTTAATATGAAAACGAAATCAAAGCACAAAAACAATCGAACATTCAAATACAAACTGAATCCAATTCCCGTCAGTAATATAATTTAATAGCAATCCGTGAACATTTTTTCAAGAAATATAGGAAAAAGTATTTCAATATGATTCCTCGGCATTTGAGAATCTCTGAATGAAGTTTGACGCAGAGAAGAAATATTAAAAGACGGGTTTTGTTACGAGCAATGCGCTCGAATGAAATGTCTGCATTTCTTACATTTTTACACCAATAAGAAAAGGCTTTAGAATCTAATTGTGAGGTTAGTGAAGCTATCTCTATTTTATGGATACTCGGATTATCTTGGATATTTTTCCAATAAGGGATTAAGACTGTTTCCAAGAGATATGTATTAATGTATTTTTAACCATCTTAAAAGAAGGAGGACATTCTCAATTCGTCTGTATGTTTGCTACCTCAATACTTCGGACTGGATGAACCGATTTTATTGATTACTAGCTGTTGCCCGCGACTTCGTCCACGTGGTTAGAAGATCGTTTTCGCAGCGCCGCCATTTTTTCCACATTTCATTGTATCTTCGCTCCTATTAGTCGCATCGTGATGTTATGTAGCCTATAGCCTTCCTTAATAAATGGTTTATTCAACACGAAAAGAATTTTTCAATTCGAACCAGTAGTTCCTGATATTAGCCCGTTCAAACAAACAAATTCTTCAGATTTATAATATTTTTAGGCCCAAAAATTTAATCAAGTTTGGTTTGGTAGTTTTTATTTGAAATCGGTTGTATATGTTTCTTAAAACAACTAGTAAGTACGCTTTAAAGTCAGTTAATACACAAATAAACTTTGACTTAACTTACAAAATTATCACCAACCGTAACCGCTATATGACAGCCTCTCGCTTTGTCAAAACTAGTCAAAAACGTAACGGATAAGACGATACCCCTATAGTTGTACGTTAACACTGTATTGCAGTCATAGTCAAGTCGTAACTATTGCACGGATACTTGCAGAAACAGAAACTTTAAATTGCGTTGCAGTGTCTCGAGTGGCCGCAGTTCGAATGGACGTAGGGCTGTCACGCGGCAATATTCATTTTTAATTACGTGAAAAGTGTAAACAGCTCATTGTGACTGGCCTTTAAGTAAATTTAACATGAAAATTTACAAAAATATATACCTAAAATTGAGGTTCATAGTGATTAAGATGCTATCACTACGTGCCAAAAAGAGTTATTCTAGGAGGAATTATATTAAAATGTTTCCAAATGCAAAATGAAACTCTTTAAAATATTTTCATCGGAATGTGTCAGATTGATGCGTCGGAAAAGGGATCAAATAACTTTTTCAATAACCAACCTTTTTATTGAATTCCTTTCGAGTTTACATCTGCGTATTTGCGACTTATTAGAAAGTGACGTTCTTAGTATCTCTCATTCACATATTTTGTACCCATTGGCTGTAAAAGGTGACCTTCAGATTGCAATTATTCCTTAAAAAGCGATCAATGCTATTCATTCACCGTACTTGCTTATTTACTTTATTCGCTCCCAAATAAAACTGTAAGCACATTAACAGCCTAAATTACGTAACTTGTTTTAATTATATTAATACTCATAATACAAGCTTTGCTTAATTCGAGACTAGATGGCGTTGTGTGAGAGTTGTGAATCTTGGAATTACTTAATAATGCCTTATATATGCCTTTAAAGAGGACCTTTTTACATGAAATTATATTAATTAGCGATAATTGGAGTAATTGTTAGTGACAACCCTAGCTACATTGAACCGCAGCATCTAGTTTGCAAGTTTGGAGAAGTTGTTGTGTTCGATGAGGTCTATCGGTCAAAATTCAATTCATTTGTTCAATAGTTCCATTGTTAGTTCACAGTTCGTTTACCTCATTAACGATCTACGAATTTCGTTTATTATGCAAATAGAGGACGAAGCAGATGTCAAGTCAAGGACATATTGATTAAGGCCTTCAAGTAATTCAAATGATGATATTGGACTCGTTTTTCTTTTTAATCGGTTCCGCATTTAGTATTAAGTTTCCCTATCTATACGATGTACCGAAAATTACCAACCTCCATGCTGTGGTCTCCTGTAATTATAGGAGTATGTTGAACTAATACTCTGCTTATTTTTTGTACCGAGTTGAATCTCCTTTATGGGACCATATTCATAAAAACCGTAAAGAAAACCAAACCTGTACTAGTCAGACACGTGGCACTCGGGATTCTGTAAAAATATGAAGTCGATCGTTTTTTTCAACTACTACTATCCATCTCGGTTCATGTTTCATGAGATAAAGCGTGGTGATAGACGGAAAAATCGACAGACTGACGGTCAGACGGACGGACAGCGGAGCCTTTGTAACAGGGTTCTATTTTTTCCCTACGAAACGTTAAAAACGTTTTGTTTATATTATCTTACAAAAACATTATTTGATATTAACCACAAGCAGTCTGTTCTTCATAGCACATTGCCCTTGGCCTCTAGTGGATTAAAAATAACTACAGTTTACATACGATGCTACACGTATGTATATAACATTAAATCTGTCAAGACGAATGTATTGAAATTCCAAGTTTTCCCGTACGGCCTTCCTAGAAATTTAGGTGTTAGAAATAATACGATCGAAAAGCAATGATTTTATTATAATAGAGATTAGATTTTCTCTTGGCCTTTTCTCTAGTATATGTTATTAAATAATAATAATATTCCACTAGTTCGACTCGCGATCCCGCCGCGTCAGCTCATGATTAAGGACTCCAGTTGGGTCCGAAACTGGTCGGGCAACCCCGAGAAATACGAGTGAGTAAACCGTTACATCATTTAATAATGAATCAGTCTCACGATAGTTATTTTAAAAACATTCCACAAGATTCACACTACGCCATCTAGTCATCATAATATGTGCACAAGTAGCATCGACGGGCCTGTTGGTCTAGAGGTTAGCGACCCTGACTGCTATACCGGAGGTCGTGGGTTCGATTCCCGCCCAGGACAATTGTTTGTGTGATGAGCTTGATCATTTGTTCTGGTGTCTGGGTGTAATTTATCTATAATATGTATGTATTTAGAAATATATAAGTAAGTTTATCAGTTGTCTGGTTACCATAACACAAGCTCTGCTTAGCTTGGGATCAGATAACCGTGTGTGAGTTGTCCCAGGATATATTATTATAGGATATATTATATTATAAGAATTATTTGAAGTTCAAAAAAGCATATAATGTTTGTTGCCAAACCGTTTCGTTTTATAATCGAAATCGACTGAAAAAATGTAATAGTGATTTATGACCAATGATTACAAAAAAATATGTCAAGTGTGTGTCGGTCTCGCGCCACCTTCGGCTTTTACAAACAGGTGAAAAAAAAAACTAATCAGTTGGGTTTATGGCTATAAAATTGTTGCTAGCCTACTTCTAAGTATTTGTTGCTATAACGACAATATAGGTACATAAGAAACTTTGTAAACATAAGTAAAGGAAATTAAGCCTTACCGAAATAACGTTCCTTCTTTATAACCTAGCAAGTAGGTGAAACCATATTCTTACTTTAATATCCATTCCTCGTTACAGTAGCCGTAAATAACTTGAGAGCCCATTAAAAGAGCAATGTACTGCGAAATTCTCCGCGATTTTGTTCACCTTTGGGAATGGAAACTTTACAAGAAAGAGAGAATTGTAAATCTGTGAAAAACCTTGAAGAAAAACTGAATATTTATAAAAGTTTAGTGTTCGACTGGGAATTAAAGTTTTACTGAAAAATATTTAACTTACGGACTTACAGACAGCCGAATTCTGTTTTATCTTTTGAGAACGGAACCCTAAGAAAAGTAAAATTAAGTTTCATATTTCGTACGAACGAATCCACATTTTCCAATTTTACCGAGAAAGTATTACAAATGAAACAAAAGAAAATCTTCTATTTACATATTTATAAGCAAAACAAAACAAATATCTACACATTTTCTTTGTATATTAGTAATGAGAATTTAAACTGTGGTTTCACAGTACCATAAATTATCGCTACAATGCACATACCTTTGTATTATCGCTTGGATAAACATAATTTGGATAAGCGCACCATTTCAAACTGTTAACAGAATTATGCAAAACAGCTTTGGTTTCTATTCCACACTTCATTTAATCTACGATCGCGCGTGTTTGTTTTAATTAGATTGCGTTTGCGGTTTTATTATTCAAATTAACAAATAAAGATTTAATCTGTTGGCTTTGGGATTAACATAATAATTTCATCTCATATTGAAACGCGAATAGGTGCAAAATCTATTTACGATTCTTGACTAAACTTTAGGAGTGATATTCTGAGCATGGATTTTTGTTCTCGCGTTTGGACAAAAACTCCAACAACAGGGAGTCAGACTTGCGACACTGTCTTTCGGACAAATAAGACAAAGAAAAATCTTTTTTTGTATCAAAATTGGTCACCCTTCATATTCATGACCGTTACAACCTTGATTTTTATTTCAAGTATTTGTTGTTATAGCGACAACAGAATAAAACAGCTGTGCTTTTTTTTAAATATCTAGCTATCACGGCCCTTAAGATAGAGTCTGGTGACAGACGGAAGGACAGACAGTGGTTCCCTAGTAATATCGTACCGTTTTTAGCCTTTGTGTAAAGAAACTTAAGAATCATTATACGTCAAAAAAATCATAGCTGGTTATTAAGAAGTATACTTAAATATAGTTATTTCGATTTTTAATCACCTATTAATTGGATGCATTCCATTCAGTTCTGTTATTTTGTAAATCTCTTTTTATTATTACTTTTCGCTCAGCCTTTGGATATGGAAGAAAATGTATTATAGAATTCTATCATAATACTTAAAAAATATGATGTGACCCTCTTTCGTAAAATACGACAAAACCAAGCCTAGGCCAGCGGTAATCTAAAACAAAAATTAAATCAAGATTTTTGAATGAACAATATTCGAGCTGGCTGTATGCCAAACCGTGTAATAGAAAAGAAAAACAAATTAAAAATAATTTAAACGAGTCAATAAAACATAATTCTTCGTTTATTCGACCAGTTTATTTATGTCATATTTTCTTTTGCTTTTAAATATATCAGAATGAACTCTCAGTACTGACGAGGGGTCAAAGTAGGGGTTTTGATCCCAATATCAATTTGGTCTTGTAATAATATAGAAGTGCATATAGTATTATATTCTAAAGTGGGGTCCTACATTCACTTTTGATTTAAAACAGGTGTGAGTAAAACCTCGTACATGATGGTACATAGCAGTGTCTCTCTTATCCTCTACAGTCTTCGTCGCTACTGCTAAAAGACCATGACAGTTTTGAAAGAATCGATTTCAGGTTTTCATCTTTTCGAATCGTATACTGCGAGGATACGCGAAAGACTACCATTACAAGATTCAAGTAATTGAATGTGCAGGGGAACTGGTTATTAAGTTTGCCAGCCTGTGGATGGTTGAAACACAAAACTCATAATAGGCATCGGGACCAGGATTCTCCATTTTGCTAAGTCATATTTTCAGTAACCAAATAGGTTTCGCTTGATAGCTTTTATAATTTAAGTTTCCAATCAGTGAGTTCTTCTGGCGAAAGCAAAAAGTGATAAAACTAGACAAAACGTTTAAATTCAGCATTACTTCAATCAGAGACAAATTTTAAAAGCATCATTAGTAAATCAGGTTAACTAAGGTAAGACCTTAATTAATCTGAAGGAGAAAAAGTAAATTCATTTACGAATACAGAGACGTGAAAAAAAATACGTCTTAAGAGGAATGTAATACCAGAATCGCGTTAATTCAACGTGAATTGAAAGAATAACAGATTATAAAAATACGCAAGTAGTTTTTATGTGTTTTCTTTGCCCACACAAATTAGAGAGTTGATTGAGATGAACAGATTACTTACTGTATGAATCTAGCGTTACGAAGACTAGAATTGTATTTATGCTATCTTAAAATTTGATTCGGAAAATTTGAGACTTTTTACTATTATTTTTTTGGCTTATGTCTAGATGTTAGTTGTACGTCGTTACAGTTTTTTTTGACCGATAATTAAAATCGAATGTGTTCAAAATGTGCTTGTTAAAGATTGATCTTGTAAAGGTGACCATTTGTAAAAATCGCTCGATATGAAAAGTTATAATGTTGACGTCGACAGACCGCTTAAATATACATTTGGTTTCTATTAATAGACTTGGATCTACCATCTACATAATATTGAGCGTTTTCAATTCGCGATTTCGTTAAAGGTTGTTTTTTTTAAGAAAAAACATTAAAAAAATGCTCTGAAAAAACACCGGCAACTGGTAAAAATATAATTTCAATATACCACAAATGAAGCAGAATGGAACTTAGAACATAAAAATTTATCGTATTTTTATTCGTCTGTCATATTAGAGGGTCATCAAATTGTGGACCACCGGGCAAGATCTGGATATATTAACACTACTAACAATTGTGTTAAAAAATATATAGCGTCGTAAAACGTTGATTTATTTCACTATAAATTAGAAACTTGTCAAAAAATCGTTGTTATTTAGGTCTGGGGAATAAATTCATTTAATTTTGTTTATAATATGATTAATAATGTATGTATTTTTTGTTGATAATACTCTTGTTAGGTTCTAAGGTTAATTTATTAAGAGTCAACATTAATTAGCCTTATTTGTGGTCCTTTGTCTTTATAAAGAATGTGTTTAAATTCTGTCTCTGAGTGGAAACGAATTTTTTTGTCAAGAAAATCATCTTTTCATTGGCCCGCCCGTACGCCAATAATTTAGTTTAATTGAATGCACCCTTACATAATGCACCGTTATCAGCAAGTGATAATTTGAAGATATTGGTGCACTTTGAAAACGTCAAAATTTAACATGCCATCTGAATCTGTCACAAATGGTACCACTTAGCTTTTAAACTCTGTCCGTGGCACTTGCGGTGGCTGTGACGTCATACTTACATGTAATATTCCCGCTGACAAGACATCGACCTGAATTTCTATTTGGTACGAGAGAAACTGAAATTCAAAAATATGTTTTCTTGGTAGACATTAATTTTCTAATGTTTGGTGCTAAAGCTGTTTTTTTTGGTTGATTGCAGTGTTTGGTTAGAATAAAAGATATCATCGTATTGAGAGGGACGAATGAAAATTAGAAAGCTTTCGTGAGGTTGGACAAAAAAGTTAAGAAAAAAATTGGTTAAGCGCTAGTCAGATTCATGTCCTTGAGCATTTAAAATAAATAATATACTATAAAGAAAAATGGTCTCCTATCGAATTAATGTATTTTTTTATTTGCTTTTTTAGTAGAAACAGAAATCCATCATCTGTAAAAAAATATATTGTCTAGCTAAATCTGTTGATGACATACAAACCTTGTGACAGATAGACTGATCTAAAAATTAGTAATAGCTTTCCTTAAGTACGGAACCTTAAAAATGCCAGAGTAACACCAAAAGATTACGGGGAAAAATGGCAAACATCTTAAACAAAACGACTATAATAACTGTCAAGAACTTCAATAAAAGAATAACGTTCATATGAAACACATTTCACCTCAAACCGCACATCGGAGAGCAACAACACGAAAAGAAATAAACTAACCAAGAAGGGGTATTAAACTATCAACGTACAATCACAAATACCCCAATTTCTTAGATAAAACCCATCTATTTCGAATGCAGTCGTTTTATAACCAATATTATTGATAATGGCAATACGTTTGCACTTTATGATACTGGCGACTCTCCAAAAGTAACAATTGCAAGTGTTTACAAATTTATACACGAGCGCCCCGCTCAAGTCGGTTTTGGTAGCGGTTGTGGCCTTGAGGTTGGAAATATGATGGTGTTTCACCGCAAAATGTTTAAAGGGAAATTCGTAAGGATTTCCCGATTTTCTTATAGTAACCGGTCGTTAAAACGGGCGTATTTAAAAATAAAAATTAGTAAAGTTCCTCTATAGTATAAAATATGAATGCAGGGATATTCAAGAAATGTATATGTAGGCCACAGCGTAAAACACCGAGTGGTTGACGACTGTCTCCACGCCAAACTTTGAGGACCTGCCGCTGGTTCGATCTCCGCATTGGACAGAAGTTTTGTGTCTTTGTGACTTGACTGCTGACGACTTAAATTTTTGTAAACCTCGGTGGTACAATTATTAGGTTTCTTAGTAGGAGAGTCGTACTTCAAACAGCAAGAAGAGACGCAGTGGACTGCGTGGTATAGGCCCTATCCTTCGGCGTATCTCTTCCAAAAAACCAGATTTGGCGAAGCGAGATTTAATAAAGATATTCTTTGTTTGCGAAACTTTATGAGATTATTAGATAGGTACAAATTGTTTCAATATAAAGTAACTAGTAATATCATGAAACAAAAAACGGTCTAGAGCGAAGAAAATTCGTGACCTGGAGTTCCGTAGATATAGGCTACAGAAAAACGAATGGGTTGAGGAGGAACATACCTCTGACAATTTCAAATGTCTAACTATTACGATTCATGAGATACAGCCTGCTGTCAACGTGCGGACAGGCAGCGGACCGTCAACAATATGGTTGTTTAATTTTGGGTACGGGACCCTAAAAAGCTAGAAGTACTAAACGAAGTCTTTGTTTGCTTAGATTATATTTCCATCTTAATACAGCTATATCATAAAAAAAAATCAAAAAACAACACATATCAAAGGAAACGAGCCTTTTTGCTTCTAATCTAGGGATGTTAACTATCATGTATCATAACTAAGGACGGCCATAAACTGTCCGGTGTTTATGTCATAATACCCTTATCTTACTCGCATGGTGTATGGGCAGCCTTAATTTATTACAGGGTATTTATTAGGTAATGTCATTGGACAGTGATAAAGGCGGCGATTATGTGATCATACAAAAAAAAGTTAATACTTCTATATTCGTCAAACGTATAAATAAAATATGAATATTTTTACTTCAATCCCTTTATAAGCACATTAGTCTAATCATAAAAAGATTTATTTGAAAGTTTATCATAATTTGACCCGACATTTTTCAGAATTATCACGCTACAGCCCCAATTAGCATTTTAAGCCAAACCTTTTTATAACAACACAATATGGCGTGACAAAAAAAAAAACAGTTTCGCGCCAATCTATACATATAATAAAATTGTAGAAAAGTGAAAACTGTACATTGAATATTTTTTATAAAGAATAATTGCTGGGTGGTCTACGAACGATTCCGAAGCCGAAAATATGATTTTTAGAATTTTTGTCTGTTTGTCTGTTTGTCTGTTTGTCTGTATGTATGTCCGGAAAGATCTCGGAAAGTACTGGATAGATTTGATTCAAATTTTCTGAGAATGTCAACAAGATTTCCGGTCAACATACTTTTTACTTATTATCCCGCTTTTCGTTACAGGGGGTGAGCAGGAGCCTTTTATATCTATAAACAAATATCAAATTATCTCATAAACTACTGAATATATTTCATTCAAATTTGCATGAACCTTATCATACACATGATACAACAAATATACAAAAACCATAACGCTACTATGCAAGGGGGCATGAGCAGTAAAGTTTTAAATATTTGGACTCACCTGTAACATCGTTTTTGAGGTGTATTTTCACCCCATTGAGTAGTAGGCAGCACGGTCATCAATTTACACAAAAAACATCGCTATTTACTTAAGACTTTTGGCAGAGCAATAATAGGATTTTTCGAAAATAAATCATTTTCAGAAAATTAGTCATTTTATTTTCTTCAAGTCTGATATAGGCCTACCGCGACTATTTCACAAGTAAAATAAAAGAAACATAAACTAATACGTTTTTTTTATGCAATTGTTCCGTAATCGGTACATTCTTGAAAGAAAGGAACTTAAATTATTTTATTTTTATTGATGTACTAAAATTACTCAAGTTCAAATGTGGAATGCCGTAATATGATTTTGTATTTATTTACATAGGTTTATACCTATGTTTTTAGCTCGGTAATTGGCGATGCTACTTCAAGATCAAAACATTCGTAGTGACACTCAACCCAAAGTTGCATGTAGTTCACATTGATCTCATCTATAATTATACATAACAAAAAAATACTGAACGACACAGTTAATTATTACCTTGGTACATCTGTAACAACTAGAAACAATTTTTTTTTCTTAATTTGCAACATTACATAGGCCAAAAGTATTTCGGATAAAAAAGCCCAGAAAACTTGCATAAAAACTGCATAATAGGTATGCAATGTGAAAGATCTATAAGACCAAAGCTATCAATGAATACACATTATGTATCTATTGATAGAATAATGTCTACTGATACCTGGGATTTTCCAATATTTTAACGATTTGATCGGTCTACATCCGCCATTATAGAGACCGCACACGTGGTCCTTCCAAAATTCCTTTAACAATTTATTGTAATCTCTACTTATTTAAATTTTCTTCTTTCGTAGCCTGGTAAAAACAGGGGAAGGAACGAGACTGAATGAGTTTCTGAGATCCCTAAGCCGACGAGGATTAGGAACATATTTTTGGAAATTTCCCCAATAAGGCTGATAATAGAGTGTAGCTATCAGCACTTACATCCGTCATACAATGTCTGGAAATTCATTTTGGCTGTTGGTATCGACAGCGTAACCTCATAACCAACCTCATGTAGTCTTTATTTAAGTTCCATTTATGCAGTAGGGATGACGGTAGGTATTTTACTTCAATGATCGACAGGTAGGTTAACGAATAAAATACGTAATTTTTCTTTGTAAATTGGTACAGTAAATAGAACTCATGCGCATGAAGTCACTTTTATGTTCATATTTTGCTTTGTCGTAACATCACAAATTAAACATATCCTATACTTAGATTTTTGTCATTGTCAATTTTGAGAAAAGGGGTGTCTGTTATTTTTTTTATTATCACGCTATTTATTTATCAGCAATTTAAAGGCAAATCGTGATCAAACACCAGGGGGCCAAGATAACACGTTTACCAACTTTTTTATTTTGGAAATATTTCAAATGTTTGTGAGGAAGATCAGTTTTAATATTAAGACAACAATCAAACATAACATGTTCCAGGAAACCGTTTATTGGGCGCAATTTTGCAAAATCTTTTATCTTATGACACTATGTAAAATCCACAGTTAAGTACCGAGCCGACTCTCACTTCACCAGCTCCGTCCACAAAAATAATTTGACATCTTCTTATATCGTCAGAAAACATCGTGTGTGAAAATAACAACTGTCTGGCTATCACTGTTCCTGAGAAACAGCCAGGTGACAGACAGAAAAACGGACACCGGGGCCTCAGTAAATGGTTCTGGTTAACCTTTTTGGTTACAGTACAATAATAATTTTTATGATACCTCATAATCACTGTCATAATCCCTCTAGCAATTTCAGGTGTAGGCCGGCCCAAGAACAGACGTGCTCGAAAATCATAACCCACTCAATTAGAAAATGGAAAACCCTCGAAAGTAAAACATTTTTAGCAGAAGTGCTAAGACTGAGTTTATACCTTCTGTTATTTTGTTACTACTAATCCCCCCCCCCCTATTTTTAAACGGCTCGATTTGTGTCAAACATGTCTCTAAACGAACACTCGCACATAATCCATGTTTAAATTAAAATCGTTCAATTCGTTCGGAAGCTATGATGTCACAGACAAACAGGCAGGCAGATATGTCCAAAGTTATAAACCCTCTTTTTGGGATTAAATAAGAAAAAGTCATTAAAACAGCTGTGAAATATATGACACCAGGATAGTATCGTAAACGATGAAATGTGTTTGATTCAAACATTTGATAGTCTTTGGGCCGCTCAAGATTCATTATAATTTAGAAAATAAAAAAAGTGTTTCATTTTCAATATTGC
>NC_039487.1:11442941-11518648 GCF_003590095.1 Trichoplusia ni
ACGAAGTATTTCACCTAAAAAAGTATCGTGGTCTTATCGCGGTAAGTGACTCAATTATAGGTCCTATTAAAGGATAATGGACTGGGTATAATTGTGAAAGAAACTCATTATAGAACTCTTGATATCAATCATCCCACTACCACACCTGTATTTCATGTTTCCGTAGCATAATTAGCACATAATAGTATTATATTCGTATTCATTAATCAATGGTCACTTCACTTGAACTTGTTGCCAATAAATTAACATAGAATGTAATCTATTACGTGTGTATCGTAATTACAGAAACGTTTTTGTTCCTAAGTATAATTTTATTCTTACAATTCATCATATAAACACTAAATTTGAATAAAATATGCTAGCTTTTACCCAAGTGGATAAAATATATAACTAGCTTTTCGCCCGCAGCTTCGCCCGCGTCCATGTCGGTTATATCCCGTTTCCAAGAGTACTCTTCAAAAGTCCGGGATAAAAACTATCCTATGTTCTTTCTCAAGGTCAACTCTATGTGTGTCAAAGTTAGTTCAGTAGTTTAGACGTGAAAGCGTAGCAGACAGACAGACAGACAGACAAACAGTGTTACTTTCACATTTATAATATTAAGTAGGGAATATAATACACGTATAAAAGAGCTCCTTGCACTTTGAGTGCAAATTATCTCTTTAACATTTACGTAGGTATATTGATTATGATAAAAAAATCCTCAACTTGCTGATAGTTTAAAATGTTCACTGCAGTATCTCAGTATAATGACTACCTCACTTGTTAGTTTCACCGAGGAAGTAAATGACGTTCGATGACGTCACATGCCATGTGGCTTAAATTGAATAGCGCACAATGAAATAATTACGATCAGTTGGACTAGGGGGACCAGTAAACTTGAAGAATGGAGTACAGTCGCCGGATGCACGGACTATTAGCTTGCTTTAGCTTAAATTAGCCTTGGGTTTCCCCTTGATTGGCCCTCGTCAGCTGTTTGCTGCCTGTTAGTACAGCACACAATTTCTAGGTCCCAACTTAAACATTAGTAGAAAGTTTTAAAAGCCTCTCGTTTCACATGATGGACCCCGAATCGATCAGGTCGACCGTTCGGCGTTTAAAGAGTTTATTATGAAAATGATTGATTCATATTCGACTTTTTCGAGATGAGTAATTAAATCCAAATGTAGAATATATCAGAATTTTATATGAATTTGTGCAAGGCCAAAAAAAAGATATTAGTTTTTTTTCTTCGATACGAACCCCATAAGCCGTATAAGTTTTGAAGTTTTATTGACAATTTTTCTCTTGGAACCGTTCACAAAATTAATCAGATATAATTAATAGTACTTGGATACTTGCGGACCTCCCAAAACCGTAATGGTTGGTGATCTTTGCTTAAAGCTTCCATCCGTCAGAGAAATGGCATAGGCTGATATACTGATAATAACCACCCAAGAGCCATTAACTTTAACATTTCAAAGGGCTACTGGATCCAAAAAAAAACATGTTGATGTGTTAAGTGTGTGTTGCAGGCGCGGAGTCGATGTGCATGCCGGACTTCCTGCCGGTGCACCCCGGGCGGACGTCGCCGGAGCCCGAGCATCAGGACGAGCAGATGCAGCAGATCATAGCCGAGCTGGAGCGGACCAGGTCTGGTAGCACTACAGGGGCCTAGCGCCAAACCTTGCTATATGGTCTAAGAGCCCGTGGACCCCAGACCTATGTTATTTTATAAAAGCTGAAAGTTTGTCAGCGGATGTTCCCAACTTAGGTAAGAACAACGGTCGAGCAGCTTTTATAAAACAACGTAGATCTGGCGTCCTCGGGCTCTTACTGTAATAGGGATGATCACAATTTATTTTTCCAGTGTCCGTCTTGTAGTTTTTGTACGCGTGTATATTAGATCAGAATTTTTTAATTTGTCCCGTAAACATAAATTGACCAAATAACAGTGAATGAAACTTAAGCGTGACATCACGATCGAGTATAAATTTTACCATATCGTTAAGTCACAAGCCCCCTCTTCTAAACTGCAGTTAAACTTTGTCAATTTTAGTTTTCCTGAAAAAGGAAAAAATACGTGTCTAATACTTTTCAATTATCTAACTGAGGGACTAATTAGATTTTTTCTTTTTATACCCAGTCATCACCCCTATTGTGGGAGCGTGACTGCGTAATACACGGTGTAGAGCGGCATCTCTTTTGCACTCCTACAATAATCCTTCTTTACGAGGGTTTCTACCCTACTAACCAGTGCTACTGTGCCATCTCTGACGATGATGAATCCTATACTTAAATATATCCTTGAATACAATATAATGTGAAAAAGGGTATATTTAAGTTGCCCAGCTCATCGAAAAGGAAAGTCGTTGCAATACATTTGAGCAATTTGGTTAGCCTTATTGATAGACCGTTAAAATGACTTCTGCTCCTCAAAAAGTTGTCAGATATTTAAATAATCGCTGACTACACAACTACTTCATTCACAAAACTGTTTCTATTCATGTTGTATTCACATGTGAATATCTAAATTAAAATAATTCTAAAATAATGACGAATGCGCGAAATTCGTATAATTATAATACGTCACTCGAGAGTTTATAATACGTACTTTGTTACGACAAAGCATATTTAAATATATGAATAGTAAGACATTTGCAAAAGTAGTAGACAACAATATCTTAATATTTAAATAGATCGTAACATTCTGAGCTGTGGTTTTCAATACGTAGCGTGGTCAGAATTGACACGAAGGTACATCAAAGGCCAGTTACAAGAAAAAGTCTAAAAGTAAGCCTCGAAAGACAAGCTTTTCGGACAGGAGATAAGCTGAAAGACTAGGATATGTTTTGTCTAAGTCTAAAAACATAATATCGAAAAGGCTTATTTATGGTAATCATCTTTTATTCGGGATAAACTGGGACCTACTTAGGATTCTTGATGGCGAATCCGGCTAAAATACAGCGTCGACTTGTCAGGACTGTGTTAGACTAGACTCTAAAGACTGTCTAGAAATATTCGATTTCGGACGCAAACCCGCAATAACGCACGGTGTCCATCCCAACTCGTCGTTTTCCTCAGCAACCCTTATTACACATGAAAGACGAATATTTATTCCGTCCAAAGCTCAATCCCTACTTATAATAAAGTGGGGATTATTTATTTTTATACCATAAATGTAAATGTAAGTTTGTCTGTTACGCTTCCAAGCGAAAAATACTTAACGTCATGCAACTAAGCGCATATGTTCTTGGAGGGATGAGAAGTAGCATAAGGTTGGTAGTAATCAACTTAAAATAAAACAATAAATAAACATAACTAATTATTCAACCATGTAAATTAAAATATATTAAGCTTAAATTTCTTAAGAATCCGGATGTTTGTGACCTATAACGTGCATAATATATACTCGGTTATTCCTAGCGGAAGACTTCCTTTCCTGATGTCACGTGACCAGATTGCATATTATTTTATGCTGGTTGATGAATAATTAAACTTATTCTGTTATGACTGTGTAATATTCGTTAGTATGCAGGAAATAAGAAAATGTTATTTGCTAGAAACATGGTATGGTGTTACCAAGATGGTACAGTAGGTAGTGTTTCTAGAAATAAAACAAATCTAAAAAAAACATCTGTAACTGCTATATGCTTGCTGAAACCTTAATTATCTGTGACCTTAATAATCTTCAGTAGCACGTTTTCTTTGAATTGAATTGGACTGATATCGGTGAATTTGGTATGGAAGATGCCTTGTTATAACTTTCGCGAGGTGAATTCAAAATTATTTTGCTTTAAAGGATTTCATAATTATGTTATGTTGTACCTAAGATGGTGAAATAAACATTTTTATTTATTATTTTATTTTTTATTATTTGATAACGGTAATTATCGGGATCGCCTGACTAGTTCCGCAACTAGTCGGGCGATATTAAATAATTATAACTTGAATACAATATTATCTATACTAATATATAAACCTGAAGAGTTTGTTTGTTTGTTTGTTTGAACGCGCTAATCTCAGGAACTACTGGTCCAAATTGAAAAATTCTTTTTGTGTTGAGTAGACAATTAATCGAGGAAGGCTTTAGGCTATAAACCATCACGCTGCGACTAATAGGAGCGAAGATACAATGGAAAATGTGAAAAAAATACAGGAGGGGTATAAATCATAACTTACATCTTCTTCTACCCACGGGAACGAAGTCGCGGGCAACAGCTAGTTATGGATAAATGTTTTGTTCGTAGATCTGAGTTGTTCACGGAACGTTCCCGTCGCTCTCGCGTGGAGGAGGAGTTGTCTGTGGCGCGGGAGGCGCACACGCAGCTGCGCGCTGAACTGGCGCGGGTCCGACGCGCGACTCGCGAAGACTCACACGCCTCGGACGCCGCCGTCAGTATATACACACCTTTCTTAGGATAATTGAGTCTTCTTTATCCCTATATTAAATATATACCATCGTACTTCATAAACAGTCTTCGGCAATTTGAGCGGATAAGCAAATTTCAATCAACTTGAAAACTTTTTCTTTTCAAAATTTTATTAAAAACTTGTTATGATTTTACAGACGCCGCGATCATCAGATAGTGAAGCAACGATAGCTAAATTGAAGAATCAAATTAAAAAATTAAAGGTACGTAACAAATATCCTTATTTAATATATTATTTTACTTGTATTTCAAAACTTCAGTTTTTTTGGAAATGTTTCTTAATATCATGCTCAGATACTGTATTTAAAGTTTGTCCTAGAATGTTTATATTCCGTTCTTTCTAAGGTCTCTGGCCTGTCAAAAGATTGTTCTCAGAGCTCTCTCAAAACAGCTATAGCTAAAGAATATTATAAAATCTATCTAGCTTTCTACAGCGTGGCGTTACATTTGTGACATTAATTGTTATATTTTGAGATGCACGTAAATAACCGAGCGGCATATTTCGTGCCGTTTAGTCGATGATATCAAAACCAATACCATTCCATTCCGACGACCTCCGTAGTCGAGTTGCGTACGCACCCGTTTCAAGGTATCGCTAGCTCTGAGGTCCCGGGTTCGATCCCCGGTCGGGTCAAAGTAAAAATTCACATTTTTATGTTGCCTCGGGTCTGGGTGTTTGTGGTACCTTCGTTGTATCTGATTATTTTGGGTTAAGAACAATGTATGTGATGTTTGTCCGCATTTATTCATTTATTCAAAAATATGAAAAATGATATAGCGTGGTACTACAATGTTGACATTGTCATGATTAATGTCACCATTGTACCGTTGTATAGAATTGGGAAGCATGTGAGTGTATCAGTTGTGGTGTGTGGTGTCAGGAGGAGCTGTCGTCCTCCCAGGAGGAGGCGCGGCAGCTGCGCGGGCGGCAGGGCGCCGCCGCCGCCGGCCTGCGCCGCGCCTCGCGCGTGGCCGAGACCTCGCTCAGGTACCGCCGCCGCCAGCCGGGGAGCCTTCTACTATTACGTGACGCTATTCAGCAGGCTTGGGGCAGGGGAAGGGTTTTAAAACGTTATGGTGCCTTACAAGGGCGGCAGGGGGTGTTTATACAACGCGTTATGTAACCTTTTTTATTCAAATATTAAACTAGAAATTTAGAATCTTACTAAACCGCAACCATATCTATATTTTTGCGGGGAAAACGTAAAATGTTACGTCACCTTTAGGGAGGAGGGGTACTGAAAAATTTTACGATGCGTTACATAGGGGAAAGCGGGGTTCTAGAATCTTCAAAAATTACGTTACGTAATACTTGAACGCTCCCAATAAAAAACAAAGAATATTTATTCAAATAAGCCATTTATACTAAGTAGCACTTTTTGAAGGTCAAATTACATTGAACAGCACCCCATTTCGCCCTCCCTTCACCGTTTCCTAAGTGCTTTTGCTGCAGAAGCAACGGCGCAATAAGATCCCCATTATCATCAAGAAGTAATGAAACGTTTTTGAAATCCCCGACCGTAAAACCTTTTACCCCCTTTCAAATAGCTCGACGGATTTTCGGTCATGATTTACCTTTAATACAAAACGAACTAATTATTACAAAATAAACTTAATCAATCAACAAACAGACGCACACGTCGAACTTATAACATCTACTTCTTGCATCGGAGTTTAAAAATACAGTAAAATCAAGTATTTGACCTAAATGAAAACCTACACAAACAATTTTATTGAGTGTATGGGAGCCTAAGCAACTTCAATATCTTACCGTCTCAACTCTCTACATAATCGTGACAAAGACAACATGATGGTTAAACGGCGACTTTGTTGAATGACCAAACCTGGTTGAGAACATCACGCCAAAACACACTCTGCACGACGTTTCGCGGGTTCGATCCCCGCATTGTACAAGCGTTTGTGTGATCCACGGTTGCCTGTTCTGGGTGTCTTTGTGCATGTGATTTGTATGTTTGTGAAACTCGCGACATGAGGATGAAATGCCTTACGGCGGGAGATGTTACTTAAAAAAAAGTTGATTTTCAGTACCCTTGTATCGCATGCATGAATAGCGCATAAAACATTGACAGATGATAAAATCATAAAATAAGGTTTTAGTCGTAAAGTAACGGTTTGTAGCAAATGTAAATGTATTTCTGTATAATAACATGTGAATTTTATTGACAGAGAACTCCTGGCTGGCTTGGAACAGCTGAAAACATTGAGCACCTCATTAGACGGGACATGATGCTGAGCCCCCCCCCCCCCCGCGACTCATGCAGGACCCCGCATATGCGATGCGCGCCTCATGCCACGCTGTACATATGCCTGCGTTGTTGGTCTCCTAATATGCGGACTAGTACACAAGTTCGATTTTAGTTAATATTCTGACTGTACGATAAAAAACATATACTGCAACCGTTTCAAATAAGAAACAGATTAAAAAATGTATATACTTATTATGTCGTGTACGATTCCTAGTATAATTTTCGTTGGCCAATCACAGCCAAGTGCGCGCGCATCGTATGCGGGTTTCGGTAGTTGGAAGCTACTAGCGTTCTCTCCCCACATTTGTTTATGCCTTGCGTATGACTTAATATATTCCGATTGGACTAATCCGAAAATATATATAAAAAGTGAACAGCCGTCATAGGTTTTCACAATCAACGCTAAAATAGAGATGTCGACTTAAGTAATCTTTCAAAAATCTCTTCAATCCGTCAGTTAAATAGTAATATATTAAATATGTTTTTTTAATTATTTTATCTGTCAGTAAACTACTAAGATATCGCCAATTAAGGTTATGGAGTTGTTGCGTCACTGCTCTAAATTTTGTCGTGAATTGTTACGTCATAGAGTATTTTAATATAATGTGTCGCGGTAAATTTGTGATTATCTTGGAGATAAAATAAATGTAATGTAAATAACAGAAGTTAAATATGCTTTATGTAAAGTAATTTCTCTCTCTAATTCCAATCGGAATATATCATGATTAAAAAACAAATATTAATTTAAATACAACGATCATCGAAACTTAAATTATGTATAGTATTAAAACTCTTCCATTTTCTATAAGTTGTTTTAAATTTAGCCAATTGGTTGTCATTTTTTTGTAAAGCGTTGACTGAGAGTTGAATCTTGGAATATTCGAACACTGGCTTAGTTTTCTTTTGTCAACAACAAATATTGAGTTGGTTTACAACGTCTTACGAAAATCAAACTTAATGCTTTGACATAAAGACGCTTTTTGTGTGATAAGGGTATGTACATACAAACCAGATATCAATTTATAATATCCTTAGTTATTATAAACCCAAAAAAACATTTTTCTTCCCACTACTGACTGGTTCAATAAAAGCTTTTATTGATAAGCGCTTAAGGTTGATTTTCGTAATTTGTCTGGGGTATGGTGCAGACAATCATATAATGATTCTTATTGTTGATGGTGATCTGGGAATGAATGTTTAGTTGCCTTCTACACCCCTGATAATTGTAATACGCTGGAAAGAATAATACTTTAACTACAAACTGTGTTTGGCACATGGACTGTGAAAATGCTGGGGGATTGTGTAGAATTATAGAGAATAAAGTGGAGATATTTGTTATTTAATGAAATTGAGAAGAGTTTCCTTTTGCGTGATTGATTTTAATTGGATTTTAATAAATTTTTTAAGATACTGCATCTTCCATATATTTATAAATAATTCAGAATAGTATGTAATAAATTAGATAATGCAATAATAGTTATTTGAAGCAAATATGATTACAACCTAAAAGTCAGAACGTTTTAAAGATGATAATCCAGATAATTTTAAGCATGAACAACAAAAACTTAGGACATGGAGTCTAGGTCTAAAAACGACCACATGACCCTCTACCCCTAAAACATATTGGCGGTCCATGCGCCAAACCTGTCAGTCCAACGCCATAATGGCTCAAGATATGTTCCATAACCCCTAATAAAACATACTTGATGAACAGACTCACGAAGCGATATTGGGTTCTGTAGGAGCAATGTCGCTTCTACTTGCAATAGGGATGACGATAATTTTTTTTTGCAGTGTCCGTCTTATAGTTTTTTGTATAATAATGGATACGTATTTTTTAATTTGTCCCGCAAACATAAATTGATCAAATTACAGTGAATGAAACTTACGCATGACGTCACGATTGTGTATAAATTTTACCATATCGTTACGTCACAAGCCCCCTCTCCTAAACTTTAAAACAGTTAATCTTTGCCAATTCTAGTTTTTCCGAAAAAGGAAAAAATACGTGTCGAATATTTTTCAATTATCTAACTGAGGGACTAATGAGATTTTTTCTTTTTATACCCAGTCGTCATCCCTATTGTTTCTTTGTTAGGTCGAGCAATAAAACTGACCTTTCATTGAACTGAATAAAAAATATAAAAACCCATGTTAAAACGTAATCGCGCACGGACTGCGATGTTAGCAAACAGGTTCTATGTTTTCATTTTGAGGTCTGAGGAACCCTAAAAATGGTAACTGTTCTGTACATTTATCTTAACTGGCTTACGATGGCATATAATTCGCGTTTCATTTCAAAGAAATATGTTTGTTTCATTTCTTTAGTGCTCATAAAGCTTTGCTTGGTTTGAGACTAGATGGCGTTGTATGGAAGTTGTATATTTTAAAATATGCTCACTACGACCTTTAGTATCGACTAGCCGTAACGGCGAACTACGTACCGCCTAACAGTCGATGATAACAATGCAGACAAAAATACAACTTTTTTTGAAATCAAATTGACTCAACCGTTCTCGAGTTTTAGTAAGACTAACGAACAGCAATTCATTTTTATATAAGTTAGGTACATATATCAATAAAGCGATTTTTCAATAAGATCAGCTAATTTCCTAAAATCGCTAGTCCAGCGTATTACAAAGCCCGCGTTCTAAATGAGATAAAGCCCACATTCTATTACAAGAAATGAAATCTCGACCTTAAGGCAATATGAATAGATTACAATTTGTTGTAACTGTACTATCTAAAGTTCCCTTAACAATCTAAAAGAAATGTAGTTGTGTTGTATGAAATACGTAAACTTTAAAGAATATTAAAACTTAGGTAATTGAAATAGAGTATGTATTTCGTTGCTTGGAAAAGTGCATCGCAATATTATGAGGTTGTATTAAAAGTATTTAAGAAATTTTCAGGTACTAGGTTATTAACTTAATAAGGGTATTTGTCTAAAATATTTAATTAGACGATCAGCTAGATTTCAAAAATATTAGATTTTTTTTTGGATAATAAATTAAAAAAAAATACGAGAAATATGGTGAAAATTTTAGGAATTGGGAGAATATCAATTGTCGGTGAAAAGTACTGAAAAGTGAGGTAACCAGAGATTCTATCTGATTAAGAGCCTGTTTAAGTGATTAAGGGACTTGATAGATTTTAAGCAAGAATGACAAATTTTTCAATTTATCTGCCAGATAGCGGTTAATCAGTGATTGTGGCACAGACGCTAAATAGTTTTCTTTTTGGTTAAGTGTTATCACAACAAAATAAAAACTACGTATCCGATTTATTCTAAGTCTAACTGACAGGCTACTTATTTCTTTTTGCCAAACTCCCAATGGTAGATAGAACGTAGTATCCATTATCTAATACTGTCCGTTTTAAACAATCGTGTCTAGTGGCTATGTTTTCCCGAGCTTTGCTCTCGACTACCACCCGTTATCAGTTTAAACTTATACTGGATTTTTCATGAGGCGACTGCTAAAATGAGGTTTTAGTCTCTTCCAAAACTGCAATATTTCTTTAAGATGTGGTTTTAGGCCCTATGAGCTCCACAACCTACTTTACTGTGACACAGTTGCCCTTTATATGTAATTAAGGTAAACTTCACTTATTGTAGCTAAAAACGTGATATATTATGCAATTGATTTTTAGTTTAAAAGTTCTTTACAAATTCGCTAAATGTACATATTTTTATACTGATATTTCATGAGGTTTTCGTTCCCAGATTTACCGATTTTGAAATCAGGAATAGGGATGATGACTCGGTGTGAAAAGAAAATGTTTTAAGTCCGCCAGATAGGTAATTAAAAATATTAGGCGTTTAGTGCCTGAAAAATATAAGTGACAAAGATGGTTTGAAGTTTTGGGGAGGGGCTTCTCACGTAACAACTTCTCAAAATTTATACACATAAGTGACGTCACGCAAAACTTCCATTAAATGTGATTCAATCAATCAATGGAAAACATACTTACCCATTATTATTAATTAATCTAAATGACGGACAATTAAAAATGAAATTGTCATCATTCCTATTATTGTTAACATAGTACAGTTGTGCACAACAGTGGTAATAGACGTCGGCAATCTTTCCGAAGCAGTGAGTGAATAAACATTTGTGTGCTCGATTGTACTATAACAGTATGTCATAATATCAATGATATAGCGAAACTAAAGTTATCAATGGAGTAGTCTTAAATATACAAATTTGTATTAAATATTGTTTTCAAATGCATTATTTTGCTATAAAGAATAATGTAGTCTGAATCGAATATGATTAATGTTTAGAGATATGTTGGCGTTGATTCTTTTGTTCACGAGCTTACGGGGATTAGAGAATTGCCTTTTTTTCCTCTGTGAGTGTACCTTCCTATCGTATGCCAAGAATAGTGGAGCCGACTGAACTAAAAAAAAATTGTCGCCTTAAAAATCGTGTTATTAAATGATCACACATTGAATGATCATTTATGATATCTATTTTTTTTGTTATTACCTAATTAAAAAACTACTACTTATATCCACCATCTTTCTAACAAGTAAATATCTATTTTAATCTCAGATTATATCGTGAACAAAAGAGTTATCACCATAAATTGAATCTTCGCTAAAATTGTAAATAGGAACAAATACATATATTTTTGTGTGCCATTGAGGCTGTATTCATTTATGTAGAGGACAGACATTGCTTTATATCTAACGTTCTTACAACTGTGTACAAGCCCCTTTAGACAAGTGACATAGATCGCTCGAATGTACAGAAGTGACAAAATATTCACAAAGATAAAGATCACCTTAAAGTGTCTTGCTGTCTCTGTAATCCAATTAGGCTTCATAGTCCATTGAAATGTTACATTTGCGGATCGCGTTTTCTAAGAGAGGCAGTTTTATTTTTCTTATGTGTAGGTGAAGAGTTGAGTAAAGCTAAGACCAAGTTTGTGGTGTTGACACCTTCGCCCCACGGCCTCCACCTTGAAGTTAATCGTAATGGTTTTTACGATTTATCCCTCAAACTGTTTATCTGATCAAAAAAAGTTGACATTTTTTTGATGCTTATTAAATTCTCTATAACTTGGATTCAGTACATTTTTGTTTTAGAACTATAAATAAAAAAGTTATTAGCAAAAATGTTCAAAAATTCAAGAATTTCAATGGATTATTAAAGAAACTTATTTCGAAATACCTCTATACGTACTGTGATTTGTTCATGTGCAAATATGTGGACATTAGAGCAATTGATATCAACGATGGGTGATCGAAATGTATCTTGTCTACTTGGGAACACTCTAAGCATCACTTGAAATGTTAAATGTAAAAAAAAACTTGTTAGCAGTAAGGTAATGTTCTTCCTGCCATCAAATAATTTCATATCTTATATAGATATATGTATAACGTCTGAAGTCCGAAACTCTGAATAATTTAACACTAATTTGTGCTTGTTCGACAAATGTTATTGTACATTAAACTGTGATTCATTATTTTATAGTGTTTTTTTATTTGTTGAAATATCAGCAGATACAACTTGAAACGGAATTGTCCAGCCCGTCTAGTCAAGTGATATTTCTACAATCGTTAAGGCGGCCTCATGCAGCCGCTTGACGCTCGTTTGCATCGACATATCTGGTCCAAGGAAAGCAAAATTACTTATCTCCATCATTTTACTTTTGACAAGGTTAATTATTACATTAGAGATTTTCATCTTGATTCGTTGCGTCTCAAATGCGTGAATGTGACGATAAAATAATAGGATATATTAAAATGCCAAAACATACGGATAACAATATTTATTATAAATCCTCAATAGGAATGTGTAAAGTATAAATAATATAATTATCACCTAATTAAGCTTCTATCGTCTTTATTTGTGTATAAATAATAATTATCTTTGATTTTGAGTTCTGCACTTTAAAACATGATTACGTAACAGATCATTTTACTAAACTTAAAAAAAAAAACATCGTAATAATTTCAAATATACAATACTGTATATAACATTCTAAAAGAACTAATTTATCCATGAGAGTAAAGCATTTAGTCTCTGGATTAAAAAATCATTCAAAATTCTGATCTTTTCTACATAAACATTTTTACTCTTAATTCAATGAGCCCACAAGTCATAAAGTAAATCAATATTTTGTCTATCTGTGTGACTGGTAAGTATGAAATATTAATACTATAACAATTGGAAAATTAAGGAGTACTTTCCTTCGTGGATATAAACATTACAAGAGATTGAATAGCTTTAACTATCTTTCCATACTTTAGCGTTGTTTCACGTCGACAATTCTAAGTCCTTTGGCTAGAGCAGTTGACGTTGAAAGAAGATGAGGCGCCGGTTAACGCCGTGAACTTCGCCGTCTTTCTTTTACAATAGCTGTATTATTCCTTTACATAGGACCCCAGGGGTAGGGGTCATGGGTCTACGCGTGTATAGTGTTATACAGATGGTCCCAATGCGAGGGGCACTGCAGGAAGTACTTCCTCGCCGCGTTGCAGAACCTGCGCTTGTACTGCTCGGGCGACACCACCGTGGGCTGTCCAGAACCAAGGTTCTTCTTCACTAAATGTTCTAGCTTCTTGTCCCAGGTGAACGTGCGGATATAATCTGTTATCGAAATTAAAGAACAAATTAAGTATTTACCTCTTGCTAGGGACTGGAGTGTTGGAGAAATCGTATTCGGTGTATATGAACGAAAGTTTATAAATAGATAGGAATTTCGGAACATCACATGGCGCTCGCCAATGAGATCGTGCCTAAGTCACAGCAGCGCTTCATCAAGCTATACTCTCGCTCGCTGTAATTCACATTTTTGTGTATAATTTTTCCATAGAAATCACCAGCGTCATCACTGAAACTCAACACTAGCACAAAATGAAGTTGAAAACAAATGGGAATCTTATCTGGCAATGGTAGGAGAAAATTAACAAAGTGACTGAGTGTTGACTGAGTGGGTAGGTCCATATTGTGTGTGAGTGTGTGTGACTGACCGATGATGCCGAGCACGAGCGTGTTGCCGTGCAGGCCGAGCAGCAGCGAGTAGTCCATGACGTCATGCGCGGCCAGGAAGCTGGAGTCGCGCTCGATACTGTCCCACAACACCGCGCCCGTGTGCGACTGCACGTACAGCGGAGTCTCCCAGCGGACTGCCAAAATATATGGTGCGTGTAAGTATAGCAGGGAAGGTAGAAAACGAAGTTAATAACCCCTACGAATATTATAAATGCGAAAGTAACTCTGTCTGTCTGTCTTTCTATCTGTCTGTTACGCTTTCACGTCTAAACCACTGAACTGATTCTAATGAATGAATATTTGGTACAGAGATAGAGTTGACCTTGAGAACTTAGGATAGTTTTTATCCCGGACTTTTGAAGAGTTCTTTTGGAAACGCGATATAGCCGACCTCGACGCTGGCGAAAAGCTAGTAAATAATAAATGCGGACAACATCACGTACATTGTTCTGAACCCAAAGTAAGTTGCTAAAGCACTTGTGTTATAGAATTCAGATATAACGAGGGTACCACAAACACCCAGACCCGAGACAATGTAGAAATGTGAATTTTGACATTAACCCGACCAGATATCGAACCAGGGACCTCAGAGCTAGTAAACTAGCTGTTACAAATTGAAAAAAAACCCTAGGGAGTGTAAAATCGGAATAGAATCTAAATCCTATGTGTTAATCCTTGTTAGAAACTAACTGTACCGAGTTACGTCGAAATCCGTTCAGTGATTTTTGCGTAAAGGTTATAATATTAGTAAGTACGATAGGATTATCGGTTAATTATTTTTTCTAAGAATATTTTTGTGCCTCAACATTGTACTGTTTACTGCAAAATAAACCCCTACTTGACTTTTGTAATAATTTACCTATCCTACTATATCAGTATATTTTTCGTTAGTCTAGTACTCATAATACAAGCTTTGCTTAGTTTTATACTAGATGGCGTTATTGTTATTTGTCATAACGAGTTCCTCCGTGTTTCGGAAGGCACGTTGAATTTTGGGTCCCGGCTGTTATTCAGACAGCCTTGACAGTCGTTACAGGTAGTCAGAAGCTTGTAAGTCCGACAACCAGTCTAACCAAGGGGTATCATGTTGCCCAGGTAACTGGGTTGAGGAGATCAGAAAGGCAGTTGCTCCTTGCAAAACAGAGGTATTGTTACCGGCACGGATCTTGAGCGCTGACCTTCACCTGCGCAGAAGTGATTTTTTGGGTCCCTTTTCCGATATGAAGTGAGGCGCGGGCGGACTAAAGTGCAGTGATTGGCCCGCAGCGCATTCGTGATTGGTTGAAATTTGTTATTTGCTGCAGTTGCATGCACCTCAACACAACGAATACGCACAATTGATTGGCGTTTTATTTTAAGATGCGCAAAGAGCTCCCCCCGCTCTTTTGCCGAGCGCTCAAGATCTGTGCCGGTAAGTATACTTGCTGAATCCGGTTAGACTGGAAGCCGACGATAATATAGTCAAAATCAAATCAAAATCAAAATTCATTTATTCAAATTAGGCTACTAAGTAGCACTTTTTGAAGGTCAGGTTACATTGGACAGCACCCTTCACCGCTTCCTAAGTGCTTTTGCTGTGAGAGAAGAAACTAACTAACTAGAAGAAACTATTGTTGTGAAAAGGCTAGGCTGGTGATGATAGTGTGGTGAGTCAGGTATGGGCGGTAGTTACGGTTGAGCAGGTTCTCGTCCATGAGCACGGCGGGGCTGGAGCCGGGCGCGAGGCGGTGGCGGCTGGAGCCCTTGAGGTCGAAGCGCGTGGCGCCGCCGCAGCCGTACCACACGTGCTCCAGCACCAGCACGCCCGACCCCGCGCCGCCCACGCTGAACACGCCCAGGATGCGCGCTGCGGCCAGGGGGGGGGGGCACGTCAAACAAAACATATCGAATGTTATGAAATGAATTACTGGCATTTAATTGTAGGATCTATATCTAATAAAAAAATAGACTTTAAATACCTAAAACCCGACGTTTTTAAATGTCCTAAAAATAAAAACTCGATGTACTCGATAAGACGAAAATCGGTGCAGACGTTTAAATATTTGTAATCATTGCATTGTCATCGGGTTTGAATTATCTGTAAATTGCATTGTAATCGGGTTAGCTACCCTGCAATTTTCAGCCTGCCAGGGCATCGGGAAGTGCCTCAAACTGAGTTGCAACAATCCAACCGGAACGATAAACAAACAAACATACAAGAAAGTGAGTGTATAAAAACGTGGGAAAAATAACAGAAGGGAAAGTTCATATCTGTCTCAAAAATCATAAATTATTGCGTGTAACCATCACACGCGATTGAAGTAAAACTTCTTGGCGAAACGAGATAGCAATTAAGTTAAATTAAAAATTATTATTTTTTCAATTGTTTTTGATTTATAAAGTATCTATTGACAAATCTAAAATATTAATTAAAAACCGAATGGTACAGAAACCTGACGCCATACTATCGTAACGGACTTCTGTTGCATTGCCGTCCAGTTATGTCCTTGTCACGCTGAAAGAAGTTTCACTATAACTGGTTATTACATAAAAGGAAGGAAAGCAAACTACTAACCTAGCAAGCTTGGCTGTTTATTCTGTCTGCAGGTAGTAACGTAGTTAAAGTAGTGCGGCGCAAACTCCAAGAACTGCTGCCATTCGGGTTTCGTCATCTCTTTCAGCACATATCTGTCATCTGTCGGAGAGAGCGAGACAGATATATCACAGTACAAAACGACAATTCATTTCAGAATAGATGTCAATTACTGAATAAAAAGCTTAGCTGTATTTTGTTTTAACTATATTTAGTTATGTACAAGTGAACTACAGATCTTATCAATTAAGGTCGTTTGGAAATTAATTAAAAAGTGGTTTCAATAACTAATAAGGAAGCCATTTATGCTTCAGCAATTTACTTTGATACAATTATTTACTTTAAAATTAATGTATTAAAAAATACTATATACCCACGTTTCTAAATGTCCATTAAATTTTGTTGTAAATTGCATTGTTATCGGGATTGAAACTACCCCGAAAATTTCAGCCTGCTAGCTTATCAGAAAGTGCCTCAAAATGAGTTACAAAAGTCCAACCGGAACGACAAATAACCAAGAAAAGTGACGGTATAAAACGTGGGAATAACCGAGGGCCACCATCATGACTTCAAAAGAGACTGTGACCCCTGAGTTTGTTTCGACATTTCTTCTCAGAGTAGTCGGATAGGAAATGTCGACTCCAGCGATCTCAAAAAAAAGAAGACATGTAAAATTGATGATATATCCTACTTATAGAATAAATAATTTCATTACATCGTTTAGTTTACTTAAATTTATTTCAGAAAAGTGAAGCCGATCTACACTATTTCTCTTTCACAACTGCAATAACATTTTCAGAGGTGATAATCCCTCCATAACTTAATAACTTAATAGTTTTATAAACATACCTTTGGTCTTACAAAATGTAGATCCAGACTTGCCTCCGCGCGCGGCCCACGGGACGCAGTGTGCGAGCGATCGGATGAAACCCTCTTCAATATCGCACAGACCTTCTGAAGAACGGATTGTAAACAATTATATTAACATTCAGCTTATTTGACAAAAATACGAAGATTTTTGTGTCATCTGCTTTGTCTACCACAGTTTAGTTTGTCGTTGTGGTCGGGGTTCAAAAGGTTACCGATTTTTTTTGTAAATCTGTAGTTAATCTATACAAATATATAAGGCTGAAGAGTTTGTTTGTTTGAACGCGCTAATCTCAGGAACTACTGGTTCAAATTGAAAAATTATTTTTGTATTGAAGAGACCATTCATCGAGGAAGGTTTTAGGCTATATCAGATCACGTTGCAGCTAATAGGAGCGAAGATACAATAGAAAATGTGGAAAAAACGGGGAAAATTATTCATCTTCGAGTTGCGTGCGCTTCGAAAACGGTTCAACACCTTCTAACCACGTGGACGAAGTCGCGGGCAACAGCCTGCTGCAGGGTCCCTGGAGGAATTTAATACTTGTGTCGCACGGGTTTTACAAACATATAAATCACATTGACAAAAACACCGATACTTAGAACAAGCATTCGTGGATCACACAAATGTAAGTTTATAAGTTTGTGAAGATATTAAATCGTCTCTATAAGCCCCGCACGATGGTTTTGCGATTGGCGGCCATCTTGGTGACGCAATCAAACTGCCAGTACCTACCGTTCGCCACTTAACCTTCAAGAAAACCGAAAAAGCTAATTCAATTTTAAAATACTAAAAGAATTATGTAAATGAACTAGCTGTTGCCCCCGACTTCGTCCGCGTGGTTAGAAGATATAAGTTAGAATTTTTGAACGGAAGCCCTCGAAGATGAATATTTATCCCGTTTTTGCCACATTTTCCATTGTATCTTCGCTCCTATTAGTAGCAGCGTGATGTTATCTAGCCTAAAACTTTTCTCGATGAATGGTCTATTGAACACAAAAAGATTTTTTCAATAAGAAAGGCTCAGTAGTTCCTGAGATTAGCGCGTTCAGACTAACAAACTCTTCAGCTTTATATATTAGTATAGAAGTATAGATATGTAACTAAAGTATTTACATTTTTGTTATCTGTACTTTTTACGGTGAGTGGCATCACACATTGTGACAAAGTTCTATCGCAATATGAACTTGCGGGGCTTATATGTCGGTGCATACGTACTGTCGGTCCTATCCTTGGCGTCGTCGTAGCAGCCGCACTTGGAGTCCGCGCTCAGCGGCTGCAGCAGCAGGTGCCGCAGCCGCTGGAACTGCGACGCGTAGTACACGCGGCACACCAGCCCGTCCTTACATGTACGACAATGAATAAACATTTTTATTGCTCTGCTTGGAATATCTTAATATCTAAGAATTACCAATTTGCTGTCTTTGCTGGTAGTGTCAGGCCATCTTTACCACGAAAGCGCAATTGACTACGAATGTCAACTTTCGTTACAAACTTTAAGGCACCTTTATTACAATTGAAAGGTATTTTTAATTCGAATATATATATGACATAGTAAAAGTCTCGGATCGAGTCTGGATGAGGCTGGCACAGGACCTTAGAAATTGACACAAGAAAGGGGAGGCCTATGCCCAGCAGTGGGAGGATAAAGGATGATGTTGATCTTGCTACCAATGGCATCTTAATTCCGCAATGAAAGTCAGGTCATCTTTACTTTGTAAGCCTCATTGGCTTTGAATCACTTCGAATGGCAAATTACCCATGCCACGACAGTCCACTGTCAAATCAGCTTGGCTACAAACTTGGCTACGATTCTACGAAATTGAAGTTATCTTTTTCAGATAGATTACTTTTGTTGCGATTGTCGATCTATGCTACGAAGAAGAAAGTCGAATTAGCTTTACTGCCAACATCAAGCCGCCGTTTCTAATGTCGGACCATCAAGCTTTGGCTAAGCACGTCAAGTCACGTCCACGACAAATATTTCGTCGACTTCGCTACAAATATCTATTGGCCAAGTCGTAAAAAGTGTCGTGTACAAAAACAAAATAATAATATAATAAAGTATAAAACAGAGCTCTTCCTCTCTCCTACCATAATGCTGTGCCCTACGGGGTCCATAATTGTTCATTTTACCTAAAATTACCACCTGTACAGTTACCGGCACGGATTTTGAGCGCTGACCTTCACCTGCGCAGAAGTGATTTTTTGTGTCCGGTATGAAGTGAGGCGTGAGGCGGACTACAGTGCAGTGATTGGCCCGCAGCGCATCGCGTCATGGCCGTCATGAGTGATTAGTTGAAATTCGTTCTTTGCTGCAGATGCATGCCCCTCAAGACGACGAGTACGCACAATTGATTGGTGTTTTATTTTACGATGCGCAAAGCGATCCCCACTCTTCCACCGAGCGCTCAAGATCCGTGCCGGTAACCATAACTATATCATGGAAGCAATAAAGTTTTGAGTATTGAAAAAATACTGATGTAATAAGTTACCTTGAGCAACACCTCAACATGGTCGTTTGACTTCGCCTGCTTAGATTTGTCGCCATCAGTCTTGTCTTTACCGGCAGCATTCATATTCTCCTCCTCCTGATCCGATTGAGTACTAAACAGGATATTATATTAATTAGGTATTTAACAAAAAATAAAACTGTTTAAGTCCGTAAGACAGATTTCCAAAAAAGAAAATTGGGCTCGTATTGTTTTCTTTTACCTTGTAAACGAAAATCATAGGAGATAATGATGATTAATAATCTCATGTGACGTCACTTACCAGCACGATTTTTATTAGTGAGTGAAGTTTCTAGCCCTTACTACCATATATTTCATTTTACGTGCTTTTAATCTTCCTTAATACATTTATAATTGAAAAATGTTTTCGTAATCTTGAGGGGTAAGAGGTTTGCTTACTTTTGCTGACAAGCGGGATGGGGACTATGGGGAGGTAAATAATTGTAATAAATCTGCTTACGTAACATATGAACGGCCCCATCGAAAGCTACTTAGATACAGTAGTGAATCACTATGCAACATGATTGTATACCTGTGCCTGAGCTGGGACCTGGTCCGGCGGTAGGTGACGGAGGCCAGCGTGGCCGCGATCACGGAGCCCAGCTCGCCCGCCAACACTACCACCGGCACCTCGCCGCTCGACAGGATGATGCCGCTCTACACAAATATTAACCTTATATCATCCACCTTAGGCTCAAATTACAATGCTACGAAGATGAGAATACTGTACACAAAAATATACACCCTATGTTATCCACTTTAGGCTCAAATTAGAGTAAATCGACCCAACCGGAGTTCTTAATCATGAGCGGAGCTCGACTCCGATTGGGTCCGAAACTAGTCGGGCACTTCCGATAAATATGCGTGAGTAAACCGTTACATCATTTAATAATAAATCAGTCTCACTATAGTTACTATGTTATTGTATGTTGGTCATAGCTACAAAAAGCCTGTGTTAATCCAAGTTGTCGACTAACTCTAGACCAAACGTTATCTAAATGCGAATGTTCAGAAGTAACAAACATTGCAGTGAACCTAGCCTTTATAAATGACATCCAAAGATCTATAAGAAAAACATTAATCTGTTACATCTATACTAATATACAAAGCTGAAGAGTTTGTTTGTTTGAACGCGCTGATCTCAGGAACTACTGGTTCAATTTGAAAAAAATATTTTTGTATTGAATAGACCATTCATCGAGGAAGGTTTTAGGCTATATACCATAGCGCTGCGACTAACGGGAGCGAAGATACAATGAAAAATGTGAAAAAAAACAAGGGCAGGTATAAATCATAACTTATATCTTCGACGAAGTCGCGGGCAACAGCTAGTCATTGATATAACATGTCATCTTCAAACAGCTCTGTTATTGGCTGAAATCTGAACTGTCTTTTACCTGATTGGCTGGTTGGTTGTTAGACAGAAGCTGTGATAGTATTTGACGGACTGTTTTCTTGTCACCTTTCTCTTCATCTTCCTCTGTACCTAAAAAAGGAAATGTACTCAAATATAAATAATTAATAATTAATACTGTCACAGTGGTTTTCTGAAAATTAATTCTTTACATTCTGATTAACCCCCGACGCAAAGAGAGGGATGTTTTAAGTTTGACGTGTCAGTTTGTGGCATCGTAGCTCCCAAACGAATTGACAGATTTGTAGAATAGATTGGTTTGTTTAATATTTAACGGTTAATTATGCGCTAGTTTTCTTAGACATGTTTGATAAAAATTTGGTTGGAAGATTTAAAAGTTATTGTGGTTGGATTTTTTTACTATCGGGGGTTTTTTAATTATTCAATTTTATTTTGTTCCAAGACTGGCACGCAATCTGCTTACCAGTATGTTCCTTTTCTGGTTCCTTGCTATCTGTAAACACGTATGTTGTACCTGTAGTATAAATATTATATGTTGTAAATAAAAAAAAGTATCAATAAATATTTGAACAAATAATGATACGAGCTTAACTTTGATTTTTTTGGCGATTATAAAAGAATAGCTTAACAGCAGTATATAACGATGAAGAAAATTATCCCTAATAATATTATAAATGCGAAAGTAACTCTGTCTGTCTGTCTGTCTGTTACGCTTTCACGTCTAAACCACTGAACTGATTTTAATGATATTTGACACAGACATAGAGTTGGACCTTGAGAAAGAACAAAGAATAGTTTTTATCCCGGACTTTTGAAGAGTTCTCTTGGAAACGCGATATAACCGACCTCGACGCGGTCGAAGCCACGAGCGAAAAGCTAGTAAAAATTACTTTGTCAATAGAGATTATTATTAAAGTTTGCAAGAATAATTAGAATATTAACATACCCGCGCCTTCCTTACTGGTGTCGTCACCAGATGAGTCCTCCAAATCAGATTTATCTTCAGCTGTAACGAAAATAGTCGTCAATTAATAACACGAGGTAATAACATAATCTTTAAGATCAGTTGATGTTGAAATGAAGCTAAAAAATGATATGTTTTAGAGTACCGAGAAGCAATTTATTTTCAAAATAGGTTTTTTTTTATTCATCTTTATGTATTCAGAAGCATACATACATACAGTTTATTGTCAGCAACACAGTTTAATAACAACAAAAGATTTACAGAACCGCGATCACTGTATGTAAGGCTCATGACAGACTGCACTTTCAACTGCAATCCAACTGCAAATTGCAATTCGGATTGAATCAAACGGACTGCACGTTTGGTTTAATTTCTTTTTTAATTTTTGCGGACAACATCACATACATTGTTCTGAACCCAAAGTAAGATGCTAAAGCACTTGTGTTATGGAATTCAATACAACGAAGGTACCACAAACACCCAGACCCGAGACAATGTAGAAATGTGAATTTTTACATTGGCCCGACCGGGGATCGAACCCGGGACCACAGAGCTAGCGACACCACTCGACCACGGAGGTCGTCGGGATTGTAGTTCTATTGCAGTAGAGTCAACTGCATTGAGACTGCACTTGAACTGCAATTTGCAGTTTGGATTGCAGTTGAAATGTAGTCGATATCGGAGCGACCCCAACTGCAAGTGCAAGGAGGAATAGGATATAGATAAAGATATATAGATCCTTGAAAACACTGGCACTTAGCTGCATCCGGTTAGAAGGAAGGTTAGGAAACCGACCCTCACATAGTTAGGAAAATGCTTAGACGATGATGTTTGGAGTTGTTAGATGTAAAGTACATAAGTACCTATATTATCTGGTTGCGCCTTCGTCTTGGCCGGAGGACTGGACCAGCGGTCCTGCGCGTCTCGCAGCATCTTCTCTCCCGAGATGATTCGATCTGATACACCCCACAGACTACGTACAATGGCTGAAACAAAATTAACTGTGTAGGACAAGAATTTATGTGATCCACGACCGCTTGTTCTGAGTCTGTGTGCTTTTGTTACTTGAATACTTTTGACTGGGACAAATTCTTTAAGGCGGGAGTGGTGGAACAAAATACTCATATAAATTAAAAATTTCAGTAAATAACAGAAAAAAATAAAATGTATGGGATTGACATAAGCCGCGTTAAATCACGTGGTTAATCTTCATCATTATCGCAAGTTGGTAGTGAATGTTATAATTCGTAACGAATCATTATCGGTAGGTACAACGCCAGAGTGACCTTTTTTCTAAGATTGAGTGACTACACGTAAATAGTTAGACTATCTATAGTCTAACTATTTACGTGTAGTCATTCTATTAGTATTCTATTATTCTATTCTTATAAGTATTAAGACCCTAACGTCCAAATCAGTCATAACGACTGCTACATGGTACATGGCAATATTGAACTCTATTATTAGAGTCATAAGGTTAATATTTGCTTACCAGCAGTAGTGTTGTTTTCGTGAAGGCTAGCCGACGTGAGCGCCAGATGTATTTGTTCCATGTGCTGTTTGAACGACTGATAGTCTTTCTCTGCATCGACGTCAGATAAGCCGCTGAATATTTCGTGACCTATAAAAATCTAATGTATAAACAAATGCGGACAACATCACATACATTGTTCTGAACCCAAAGTAAGTTGCTAAAGCACTTGTGTTATGGAATTCAGATACAACGAAGGTACCACAAACACCCATACCCGTAACTGGGTTAAGAATGTCAGATAGGCAGTTCCTTGTAAAACACTGGTATTTGTTGAATCCGGTTAGACTGGAAATTAACCTCAACATAGTTGGGAAAAAATTATGATGATGATGATGTTGATGGTGATCAAAGTTCAATCTTTTGCTATATCGAAGAAGGTAATAAGTAGTGGTCATTTACAGGCATGTATTACTTTCTAATATACCAACCAACCTTTTTGCACAAGTTCATTGAGTTGTGAGATGAGATTGTCCCTCATTTGTTTTGTGTCATAGTTAATTGAAATCATGTCGGGAGGCAGCTGGATCTCGTAGGGGGTTATCTTGCTGTACCTGTGGAATGGAATATGGCGTTAATTGGCTTAAATTGGCCTTTCTGTTCGTTTCACAAAGTTGCCAAAAGGCTGACAACTTGAACATAAATGATATAAAGGGTTATTGGTAGAACATTGTAATGCAGCCTAAGTGTCAAGCGTATTGTATTCCTGCATCGTAAAAGAGACAAAAATAAATTGAAATTTTCTCGGATTTATAACCACCTTTATTTTGTCCTAGGAAATGTAGGTACTATATCAGTGTACCTACAATGCAACTTTTTTGGTTTGACGGCGGGTAGGGTCATACATTTGCTGACTGAATCTGAGCAGCGAAGCAACAAAATGAAATAAAATCATTTATTCTGTAAGTAGGATATATCATCACTTTTACACGTCTTCTTTTTTCTGAGAACGCTGGAGTCGACATTTCCTATCTGACTACCCTGAGTAGAAATGTCGAAACAAACTCAGGCGTCATAGTCTCTTTGAAGTCCTGACAATTTCAGTGCGAATAGAAATGCATAAACCAATGCACGGTATTTCCTTGGAGTGGCTTTTTGAGGAAAGTACCAGATTTATCTAACAAGGGGAAAAAAAACTTACTCAAATCGCCACTTTGAGAAACAACAAATTAAATGTATCTGCATAAGGTACAATATATTTACAATAAAATAAAATAAAAAGAAACAAAAAAGATTGAAAATATAAAAATAACGAGTGGTGGTTAATTTTTACTTGCACCAAATTTGTCAAAAATTGTATAGATGAGGTGGGAATGCTGTGTACCTGAAGCAGGCGGTGGTGAGGTGGTGCACGAAGGCGTGCGCGTGCGCGTGCAGCGGGTGCGGGCACGTGTGCGCGCGCGCGTAGCGCACCGCGTGCAGCCGCAGCCGCACGTAGGCCGCCAGCGACAGCGCCAGCGCCGCGCCCGACACGCGCCGCGCCGCGCCCGCCTCGCCGCACGCCGCGCAGCGCGACCAGAACATCACCTGCCCCGCCACACACCACGTCGGGAATGTGTCATAACACTATTATCTATACTAATATATAAAGCTGAATAGTTTGTTTGTTTGAACGTGCTAATCTCAGGGAATTATTTTTGTGTTGAATAGACCATTCATCGAGGAAGGTTATAGGCTATATACCATCACGCTGCGACTAATAGAAGCGAACATACAATGGAAAATGTGAAAAAAAACACAACCACGCAGACGAAGTCGCGGGCAACAGCTAGTAACACACAAAATGAAAAGTGTGTGTTAAGAACAAAGTTTGTTTCCTTATTAAATATAATAATTAACGCGGCGGGATCGCGACTCAGCTCATGATAAAAGACTCCGGTTGGGTCCGAAACTAGTCGGGCATTTCCGATAAATACGCGTGAGTAAACCGTTACATCATTTAATAATAAATCAGTCTCACGTTAGTTATTATAAAAAAAAATTGTTTCCATTTCACGCAAAAAATACTGTTTACGGATTTTGTTGATATCTGGCTCATAGATAGATTAAAGACTGGAATAACACATACTAAAGGGTAGATTTTATTCAGCTCAAACACCGGATTATGTTACACAGTGAAAGCCGACATTAAGCGAGCCCGAAGCCGTGAGTAACGGCTAATTGGTCGATAAGTCCCATCCCGACTTTAATTTATTCTTCTTACCGTAAGGTTAATGAACGACCATGCATGAAACCCTCTGACGTGGTCTAAAATACCATCGGAAACCCTCAGATTTGATTTTTCTCACGTTATTTTCCTGAACCAATTTTATCAAGGGAATTTTTACTTTGTATTCAACACATGAATTCGAAAGACATTGATGCATCGTACATCCGAATCAGGATATCTATAGATCAGGGAATAATGAAGAAAAATAACAATATAACCATTCTTATTAGACCTACCTGTTTGCTTTGCTCCTCCTTGCCTTTGTCGACGTTGCTGTGTCCGATCGTATTGCACGTGATTGTTATACACACATCTTCGTGGACGAACCTTGAAACATAATTTTGTTGGTATAACGCTGATATGTATGAAACTTAAAATACAATAATTTTTAAGTAATAGCTTTAGGCTCCTATTGCTGTCGCCTAGTCGTGTCAACTGCATTCAAACTGCACTTGAACTCAATCAAAATCAAAAAGTTTTTATTTCAAATAGGCCGTTTCTCAGGCACTTTACATTACTGACTAAAACGTTACATTACTGACTCTAGTTGCACGGTTCCAAAGTGTCATTCTTATGGAGAAGAACCGGCAAGCAACTCCATAAGTTACTCTTTTCAAAATAAAATATTACAATAGCATTTTACATTAAAATGAATGTCTGCAAAAACAGCGTAAATTAGCAAAACAAGTATCAAATAGCGGTTGGATTGGTTGAATTTGCGGTTGGATTGCAGTTGAAATGCGGTCCATTTGTTTCGGGCCTTAGTTGTCATTAACAAACCAACATTTCATAAATTTCAACATATTTTATACATATAGATGGAGTATAAAGAGGAAGTTGGTCGGGTAATTATGTGTTGATAATATTTTTTTTGTAGGTGAATAAAACTATTTGATACTATATCTAATACTATAACTATCTACCACAGGTTAAGTTACGCTTGACGCGGTTGGTCCGTAGATGGGTGACCAACTTTATCAAAACGAGTTATTCCGTGTTTCGGAAGGCACGTTAAATTGTGGGTCCCGGCTGTTATTCCTACATCGTTGACAGTCCTTACAGGTAGTCAGAAGTTTGAAAGCCTGACAACCAGTCTAACCAAGGGGTATCGTGTTGCCAAGGTAACTGGGTTGAGGAGATCAGATAGGCATACGCTCCTTGTAATACACTGGTACTTAGCTGAAACCGGTTAGACTGGAAGCTGAGCCCAACATAGTTAGGAAAAGGCTAGGCCGATGATAATCTACCTGCGTACATGCTGGTTCATGGGGACATTACAGTTAGGTGAAGTGCACTTGTAGTCACCGTTGAAGCAATACTTCTCCAGGAACGCGCCCAGCGAGATGTCGTGTCGCCCGTACATCTCCATAGTTACTATCCTGGGTAACATGAACAAAAATTAAAAAAACCTACGAACAACTTTCATCAATCAAACATCATATTTCACCTTTAATACAAAACTACACTACTAAATCGCTCAATCTGTTTAGAAGTTATAATCCCACAGACAGACAGACTGAAAAACACGTCATCTTACAACACCCCCTCTTTTGGCCGACCCAAAAGAAGGGGTGTTGTCATACGATGTAATGTTGGGTTAAAAATACGTTTACTTACCATGGGTTGACGCAGAAGTCTGGTACATTGGCGGACTTGTTGCTGAAGCTGTACAGCAACAGGCTGAGTTGCTGGTGGTTTTCCGGCGCCAGGGGGTCTAGCGGTTCGTTCTCACTCGGCTTCTCGTTCGGGTCGACTTCGGGCTCTTTCTGCTTCTTCACCACAGTCGGCTTGTATAAGGGGCATTGATCTACAGAATATGAAGTTTCAAAGAAAGTTTTTCAGGTCAATCAAATATTTTGGTAATTGTCTTTGAGAAATGTTTAAAGACTTTTTACTATAAATTTTTTGGTAAGCCAAATATGTATCAGCGGAACTTTTAATTTTAAGGATGCTTACAGACTTTGGATACGAAGATTTGGAGACTATCATCCGTCAGAGGAGTCACAATCCTCAACAATGGGAAAACTATATTATTATTTTTTTGCCAACAGACAGAAAAGACGAGAGACTCACGCTTATGTTTGTCGTTGACTAGTCGGCCGCCGGTGGCCCTGTAGTGCGCCAGCGCAGCCTTTTGAGCGGGATCATCGGCCGGCGACGCTATAGCCATCTGAACGAACGGGTGTACTTCCTAAAACAAGGATTATATATTAAGGATTACTATAATAGTACCTATCGTGAAAATGATTCATTATTAAATGATGAAACGGTTTACTCATGCGCATTTATCAGGATTGCCCGACTAGTTTCGTAGTAATTAAGGATTACAAAAAATCGCTTCCCGAATCATGGAAACTAATCCTTGCGTCGCGGGTGGATTCACAAACATTCAATTCACATCCTTGTATTACGCAGGGATCGAACCGGCGTCAGGTCACAATCAGTAACTTAGTAGGTAACTACAACCACTCGGCTATCGTGCAAATAAACATTCGTGGAGTTTCTTGCAATTCATATGTTTTTCAACGTCTTTGCTTTTACTGACTGTCAATCGAATAAGCAAGATGATTCTCATCCCTTTCATGACAAGTCTAAAGGTTGTTCTGGGTATAGCCGGCCAGTACCTTGAGCGGGTGCGGGGGCGCGGCGGGCGCGGGCGGGGCGCGGGGGGCGCGCGCGGGGGGCGCGGGGGCGCGCGCCAGCAGCGGCGCGGGGAACTGCGCGCGCAGCCCGCAGCGCCGCCCCGCCTCCGTCTCCAGGAACGGCGCCGGGATTATCATGTTGGGGGACATCGACAGCACCACGTCGTCCGTGCACCATCTGGTGGGAACACTTCTATAGGCTTCGGCTTCTATAGGCTTAAGAGAGGCTAAGCCGGTTAAAATAATAAATAAAATTAGATCACGACTTAGTGACAATGGGAACAATTCAAATGTAAAGTATTTAAAATCAAATCACAGCACAAAAAATAACTACGCAAATCGAACCAAAAGCACACACAAAAGCATTAATAAAATTGGTGACACAGAAAAAAAAAATATCGCCCGAACAGGGAAATTTCAAAGAAATATACTAACATATTATTAAACTCACTCACCTATCGGTATGAGTATCAGCTTTTAGCTTCGCTTCCTCCTTCGGTAGGAACACATCATCATCCACCGACAACGTAGCGCGCAATGGATCGCTAAAATCCCTAATAGGAACACCACAACTCAACGTCTTGTCACTGTCCGTCTTACGAACAAACTTCGTGTTTTGCAAAGGGTCATCATTTAACATCTGTTTGCTGTTATAATCGTCAATCATCTCATTACATTTCGTATCATCAATTTTAGCGTCATTCTTAACAGTAACATCACTTTTATCGTTGTCAGTTTTGACATTTGCATTTGTAAATATATTATCAGATCTAGAAGACTCGTTGCTGTCAGTCTCATTACTCTTCCTAGACTCTTCCTGTACCGAATCACTGCGTTTTGCTTCATCATTCGCGCTTTGATTGCTCTGAGTATCGCTGTTATTGAAATTATTTGTAACTTCCTCTTTTGTGACATCGTTTTCATTTACATCATCGTCAAACGTCATTCCAGGTTCTGGCAGGATGGCTTCAATGTCGCCGAGGAATGCTTTCTCTAGCTTCCAGTTGTAACACGCTAGGACCATGAACCGAGCCACCTTTTTAACCTTAATCAGTTCCTGTAAGGGTGCTCCGCGCAGTAATATGCAGCATCCTAAATTCGGTTCAGCACATCCTTCCAAAATCATTAAAGTTTTGCTCGAGTCTGTGAAGAAAGAAAGTTATATGGAATATTTAATATCAATTAAGCTTAGAGGAAGATAAGTCTGAAGTTTACTGAAGTTAAACAGTAGCTATTCAGACTTTTCATTTATCATGCTCTCTTGGGTTGATTGTGACATCTGCTCGCATACTAACAAATGAAACCTCACTCACGCGTATCTATAGGTATTCTCGGAATAGTTTCGAATCAAAACGAAGTCATTCATCATGAGCAGACGCAGCAGCTGGTTCTTTTCTACTCGTGATTTAAATATGCGTGAGTAAACCGTTTTATCTTTTAAAAGTGTAGAAGTATTTAAAAAAAAACTACCCACACTGAAGTATTCAATCCTTATCCTTGTGTCGTGGGGTTTTCACAAACATTCAAGCCTCATTCAGAAAATCACCCAGACTCAGTTCTACGATTATCGAGCCCGCGACAGGTGTCCTCAGGCACTGTTGGCACCTCTTAAGTTATAGTAAGGCCAACGAGGCGAGATAAAGAATGTAAACAAAGTTTCAGGGGTTCATGGCATTTTTATTTGAATAAACAATTATAAAGTTAGAATTTTGACAAAAATAAACGAATGATCTTGATCACAACATGGCGGACCAAATGTTGACAACTGCTGTACTGACTGCTTTCTTGTAGCACAAAACGCAACGACAGCTGTCATCGACTAACTGACGCAATATATGTGTGTACGAGTGATAAGGACAGGGATAATAATCCCTCGCTATCGCAATGTGATTCAGTAACGGTCCACTTGTTTACGTTTTTAATCTCGTCTCGTTGGTTTTATAGTTACCGGCACGGATCTTGAGCGCTCGGCGGAAGAGTGGGGATCGCTTTGCGCATCGTAAAATAAAACGCCAATCAATAGTGCGTACTCGTAGTCTTAAGCTGCATGCAACTGCAGCAAAGAACGAATTTCAACCAATCCCTCACTCCGGCTGAGGCGATGCGCTGCGGGTCAATCACTGCACTTGAGTCCGCCTCAGCAGATGGCGTCAGCGCTCAAGATCTGTGCCGGTAATTATACTATAGTATGAACTCACAGTTGTTGACGTAGAAGTTGTTGCAGGTCCCGAGGCGGGGCGTGCCGACGCGCGCGTCGATGGAGGCGAGCGCGTCGGCGCGCAGGCAGCGCGCGGCGCGGCGCAGCGCGCGCGGCCGCACGTGCGTGGCCAGCGCCACGCGCGCCGCCCGCAGCGCGTCCTGCACGCCGCGCGCCGCGCCGCCGCGCACCAGCACCACGCGCGGCGACAGCGCGCTGATGCGGGCCGCGCACCGCACCAGGTACTCTTGCTCCTGACATACAATATTACCATCATCATCAGCATTCCCCTTTTTTGGTTGACGGGTGAATCCTCAAGGACAATCCTAATTATATGTTAAATTTATTTTATTGTTATTATTATCTAAGCATGTGAATCTAGTTATTAAGTTCTCAACAAAAAACATTTGTATGCCAATGACGCAAAACATACAGCCACTATTATTTTCTTGTTTAATCCTAATGTAAAAATGTAAAACCTATGTTACAATGTTTACACATACTTATGTAATATGTTTACAAATGAACAAATGATTATAATTATCATGATAATGACACCCACCCCCTCGCAGGAGGGAACGGGTAGTGTCAGACTCTTACTGACTAAACCTAACCGCCGGCTGACGTCAGACGCGTTTTGTTTCCGACACGTGGAACTGCACAGCATTGCTACACCGTGCCGACCGCGGGATCATCATTCCCCGGCCCTTATCCCAACTATTTTATTGGAGATCGGCGCAAAATGTCTTCTTCCGTACTTATGTATCTGACGTCTTCGACACAATCCACAATCCATCCATCTTTTATTTATTTGTTCTCTTCCCCGATATCCATCAACATGCATGCTTAACGCCTTCCTCACAACGTGATTCAACTTTTACGCTACGCTGTGCAATTTTAAAGTAAGCAAAGCTTGCATTGTGACTATAAAAGAATTTTTTTTTTTAAAGATGCCCCCGACTATCAACATTAAATGACTCAACTTATTAACCATGATTTTAATCCTATTTACACAAAGAACAATTTCTGTTTGTGCATAGATATACAAAGTTTTCTCCAAAAACGAATAGTAATTTAAAAAATAATAAGAAGCGGTCAACAATTATTTCCATTATTTCTACTACACAATGACTTACTTGCATTAACACGGGTTCCAAGGACGTTAGCTTGCCTTCCACTCGCTGGTAAGCAATAGAACAGTCTAGAAGTAATACTGTGGGGTTCGATATCTGTTGCGGCATGCCCCTGGTACAAAACAACTTTCGTTTATCAATCAATACGAATTATACAACGGTTTCCTCACGTGCGTTAAGGAGTCTGTTTAGGCCCCACACCAGGACGGCTATCCCAAAAAAAGGAACGTAAGTAAACCGTCGTTTCATTGAAACATTCTTAAAATTAAAAGCAATTTCACAAGCTACTCAAAAATGATTAAATTCTATTCTCCGATTAAAACCAATCAAGAACGAAAAAAGTGTTTTTAAAGTTTTGGTAAACTGATCTAGGCTAAAAAAAACCTACGTTAGCAAATGGAAATAACAAAAAATACAAGGACAGTTGTTATAATCACCTGTGGGCCACATTCTTGGTAAGGACGACTCCCTGAATGACGCAGCTGTCTCGAATGACACCGCCCGGGACTTTCTTCACCTGGACGTAGTTGCGGACGTCTATGTCGTTGGTATTCACGTCTGTACAAAAAAACATTAAACAATCCCAGGAATGTGGACATATATGGTATACACATAAGTGGTCTCTGATGTTGCTATGAAGTGAAAAGTTAACAGCCCTTTCTTGCGGCTTTCAAGTAGGCAGCCATATTGTTTTATGAAGACCCAAGCCTTAATCGTACACGTAAGGATAATCTAATTATTTAAATACTTTGCGTTTGTTCGCAGTTTTTAAATCAGTTCATTTCAAACACTTTGTTAAAATTTGTGATACTGTATTTTTTTAGAGAATGCTTTGTTCTTTTCCTCAGCCATTGTTCCTCATCGGAAAATCCGACGTTACACAAATAATGTGACGTTTGCTAAGGAACCAATGGATTTAGATTACCAAGAAGACCCTCAACCAAAGTATATTAAATATTTAAAATTAGAAAGTATATATAAAAGAAAAATGAATGCAGTATGTTTACGTGATAACCTTAATAATTCAATTATAGATAATGGCCTTGATAAGCGCACATCCCTACTAGGATTATGGTTTATAGTCTGCAGCGAGACTAGCTTTATCATCATTGCTTGTTCAATTGTATCTACTAAGGTGTAGGGGGAGGGCGCCGGTGTCTGTCACACAGTTTTTACTAGCATAGACACCGTCGATAACTCTATCTTGTAATACTAAAACCAGCAATTTTGTTCTTCTTATTCAATAATAGAGATAACTTGTTGTACTTTTTAGATAATAAAGATTATAAAAAAACGCTTAAGTATAATGAGTACCAAGTAGGATGGTGTCGGCGGCGTGTCTGCAGAGCGGCAGCAGCACGTCCAGCCAGGCGGCGGGCAGGCCGCGCCGCGCCAGGCACTGCCGCAGCAGCAGCCGCAGGTGCTCCTCGCCCGACACGCGCAGCGCGCGCCCACACGCCACAAGGGGCTCTGCCCAAACAATCTCATTGAACTTATTGCTCCCCGCACTCAAACCTACGTGCCATCATCGGATTAGCCTTTTCCCAACTATGTTGGGATCGGCTTCCAGTCTAACCGTATTCAGCTAAGTGCCAGTGTTTTACAAGGAGCGACTGCCTATTTGACCTCCTCAACCCACTGCCGTCTCCTAACTAAAAAGCAGCTAAGCGCAAAAAGTGTTTTTGGAGAAAACGCAAAAATAAGATGTCTCATAAATGATATCTCTTGAAAACTATGCAACCTAGGAACGTGGTTGCAAGTTATATGTGTAGACAAAGTGTTTGTGCACAATATACAATATATTTCATTCAATCATATTGATCACATTTTATTTAAACGAACCGGAACGACCAACTGTGGCTTAGATGTTAGATGTTGTTTGATGATAGTTAGATGGCGCTAGTGCCACGAACAACATCAGCTCCGTAAATAAAAAAGTTTAAAAATAGTTTATTTGTATAATAAGTGCTAAAAAGTAGTGTAACAGTAAGATATAACTATGATGCAGATGTGATAGTGTTATCTATGTGATTTAAAAACTAAAACAAAACTTATTAACTAAAATAGTGGAACGCTTGTTTATGCATTCAAATTCACAAAAAAACCTAGAAAACGCGCTTTATACACGATAATTAAGTGTATGTGCTCGAAACTGTATCTAAAACAACGGAATACTACAGTTACTACAGCTAAAATAACGAAATAATAACAGTGAATTGAAAAAAGTGAACAAGTAAACAACAAACTGACCCTCAATTCAAACAATTCGAAATATAAAATAACCGCCTTTTTTGAGAAAATAAGATTTATTTTAAATAGTAAAGGTCTATTTCGCAAGCACAATTAATTGCACGGATAGCCGAGTTACAACGGCTGTTACCTTTTGACATCGGTGCGTACACAACAGGTCGTAAGATCGATCCCAGCCTACCGCATTTCACTTTTTTCATCATTAAATATGGATTTCCTTAATAACATAACATTTCGAAAGAAACAGCGCCGATCACAATCACCAACAAAATTAAATACAAAAAAAAGTGAATTTGAAGATTCCAATATTATTAGTGCCGATAATTCCATACTAGATGGCACCACTAGTAGCATACCATCGATTTCGGAGGAAGAATGTAATCTACAACTACGAGAGCTCAGAAATGAAATTCAAAACCTAAAAAATGAATTAGCCAAAGCGCAAGGAGAAATAAAGCATCTAACTTTAGAGAATAGCGAGCTAAAAAGCACCATTTCAGACATGAGTTTAAAAAATGAAGAAGCAGTTCAAAAGTTGGTGTCGACAGAAAAAACTACACAATTAATACCAATAGAAATCAATACGCGAAACAACAAAGTTTCGACGTCATTCCCACCAGAAGCAAAACCAAATTCACCAAGTTCTCAAGAAACTAAAGAACAAAATGCTCTGTGTAATAATAATAAAGAACAGAATAAAATGTGTATTATAAGCAGCAATAAAAGGAACAAGATTCTTCAAATAGCAGAAAACACTTTTTATAACTTCAAATTTTGTCATTATATTTATCCAGATTGTAACGTTATAAAATTAATAGATAATCTAAGTAAAAAAATAATAGGCTATACAGAAAAAGACTATTGTGTTATTATGATAGGTGAGGAAGATTTTGTAAAAACTATTAATTACCACAATCTGATTGCTCACATTAGATCCACATTACAAACATTGAAACATACGAATATCATTATATGTACACCTACTTATCGATATCATAGCTATTCCGTACTTTATAACTCGAGAGTTGAGGCGTTTAATGATATGTTGTGTAATGATAATGAAACCTTCAAATATGCTATAATTATGGATTCTAATCAAAAACTAGCTTGTAGTCACAGTATGTTCTCTGTTTACAGAGGAACTTTAAATAATTACGGTATGAGAAACATATTTGAAAACTTAAATATCATAATAAAAAACAATGAAATACACACAAAACAAAGTAACCTAATTAAAATATCTGAAGACATGCAAAACATTTTTTTTCGAGAATAAAATAAAATGTAATCTATTCCACCAAAATATTGCTGGTATCCTGAATAAGAAAGATGTATTCGAACTAACTATTCAAGACTTAGAAAGTAAACAAGGTCAAATTGACATAATCTGTCTTACTGAAACGTTTATGAAAAAAGGGACAGAAAGTAACCTTACTATTGCAAACTATAGACTAGCAGCATCATATTCTAGAACAGATCAACGCAGAGGCGGCTCTTGCATCCTAATAAGAAAACATCTTGATTTTAAGCCTATATTATTTAATCTTATAGACCCTATACCGTTTCACTTTGAGTTCTGCTGCACTGAAATAGTTCAGCTCAAACTTTACATTGTTTGCATCTATAGAATACCTAACGCTAATGCAACTATTTTCTTACAAAATCTAAATGTCCTCTTGAAAAAGCTAACAAACAAGTCTAAGCACGTCATATTATGTGGAGATTGGAATATTGATTTACTAAAACCAAACAACCACTTTACGAAGGAATTACACTCTACACTTAAAAACTACAATTTAACTAACCATATAACTACACCGACAAGAAAAGAGGCTTGTTTAGATCTAATAAGCAGTAACATTACTAACGTCACACCTAATACACATTTTCTAGCACTATCTGACCACGAAACCGGTCAAACCATCTCCTTTCAAATCACTAATTATAACAATGAAGGAAAGCTTAAACGATTTTGGTTTGAAAAACGTAGAGACTTTAGTACCGAGAACACAGATAAATTCATATCTTGCATGGAAGCCCTATCATTCAGCGATGTTTATGAGTGTATGGATGTTGATGAAGCTTTCAATCTTCTACATGATACTATAACATTATTTTACAACCTATGCTTCCCTATCATAAATGTCAAAATGGTCAATAAACCTATTAAAACTAAATGGATGACTAAGGGTCTAAAAAAATCGTGCCAAAATAAGAGAACACTCTACCTCAACTACCTCAAATCATCAGAAAACAAACACTCTCATCTAAAACAATATAACGTCTATAAAAATATTCTAAAAAAATGTACTCTTAAAGCTCATAAGATACAAAATACTAGATATATAGTTAAATCTAAAAATACTTGTAAAGCGGCTTGGAAAATAATAAAAACTAATCTCAATTTTGATTCTAATACTACAGATATAAAATACATAAAAAATAATAATTTAGATTTGTATAAACCTGAAGATATAGCTAATAGTTTTAACAATTATTTCATTAATTTAACAAAAAGTCCTAATAATACAAACAGTAATAAGCTATTTCTTAAAAATATTCAGAATAATTCAAATACAATTTTCTTAAAACCAGTTGACGATTTAGATGTATATAAAATAATAAATTCACTCAATAGCACCAACTCTACGGGTTACGATAATATCGACACCAAAATAATTAAAAAATGTGCTAAAAGTTTATCTACCCCATTAAGTCACGTAATAAATCTATCTTACTTTAATGGTAAATTTCCATCACGATTAAAATATTCCATTGTAAAACCTATTTACAAAAAAGGCGAAAGAACCGAAATGAATAACTACCGCCCCATAACTTTAATTCCAATAATATCAAAAATATTTGAAAAATCATTATACAGTACTTTATATAGCTTCTTTTTAAAACATAATATATTAAAATCCGAACAATTTGGTTTCAGAAAAAATTACTCTACAACTTTAGCCTGCTTCAATCTTGTTAAAATAATAACGGAGTATCTAGAAAAAAAAATTCCAATTGTCGCTATTTTCCTAGATATGTCCAAAGCGTTTGACTTTGTGTCACACAAGATACTCTTAAATAAGCTAGACAAGTACGGCATACGAGGCAATGCCCTCAATTGGATAGAGAGTTACCTCTCTGATCGATATCAGTGTGTTGAAATTCCAAGTGTAACTGGTCACTGCAAAACATCTTACCGTTCCGAATACACCTTAAATGAACACGGCGTTCCACAAGGTAGTATACTTGGGCCATTGTTATTTCTAGTCTATATTAACGACTTACCAGACTCAACTAACTACAAATGCATCTTATATGCTGATGACACTACATTACTGATACACTCTCAAAATAAAAATACTTTTGAAACAGATATTAACAACACTATAGATAACGTAACTACATGGCTAAATAATAACAACTTAAATATAAATGTAAACAAAACAAACATAATTCAATTTCAAACTCATAACAGCACCCAAATTTCTCTTAACATTACACAAAAAGGAAAAGCCATAGAAAGAGCAGAATCAACTAAATTCCTTGGTCTAATTATTGACAAACATTGCAGCTGGAAACTGCACATAGATAAGATTTGCTCTAAACTAGATAGCTATGTATATGTTCTAAACAGACTTAGGCAAGTAGCTACTCCCAATGCTACTCTATGCGCGTACCACGGTTATGTTTCCTCAGTTTTACGGTATGGAATAGTTATATGGGGAAACTCAGTCGATTTAATCCGAGCGTTCAGAGCACAGAAAAAGTGTCTACGTGCAATATGTGGTGCTGACTACCTAGACAGCTGCTTACCCTTATTTAAAAAACACCGTATCCTGCCATTGCCCTGTCTCTATATATACGAAATTTCCATGTTTGTCTACAAAAATCCCGACCTCTTTATTAGGAATATTAGTGTAACAAATAGAAATAGTAGATTCCCCAATAAATTATCTGTACCAAGCCAACGTACAACATTATATAATAAAAATTCATTCTGTATGGCTATCAGAATCTATAATAAGTTACCAAATGATCTAAAGGATCTTAATATAAATTCTTTCAGAAAGAAATTATTTGATTTTCTTTTAAAGAAATGCTACTATTGTACTAAGGAATTTCTCGATGACAAGAACATTGCTGTATAGTAGATATAGTGCAGTATAATTATAATAATTATTATAAGTACCTAGATAATAAGTTAATATTTGTACACCGATTCGGTAGAATGTATGATACTCTACTAACCATAAAACACCTATTGTAACTACTACATTCTAACAAATAAATGTTTCTTTCTTTCTTTCTTTCTTTCTTAACGGCCTTTAAGTTAATAGACGGCAACCCAGTTACCTGGGCAACACGATACCCCTTGGTGAGACTGGTTGTCAGACTTTCAAGCTTCTGACTACCTGTAATGACTGTCAAAGATGTAGGAATAACAGCCGGGACCCACGATTTAACGTGCTTTCCGAAACACGGGGGAACTCGTTGTGATTAAGATGGTCACCCATCTATGGACCAACCGCGTCAAGCGTAGCTTAACCTGTGATCGATTGACTTATGCGGTTATGCTTAGCCACGAACTCCTCACTAAAAGCTAAGTGTATCTTCCTTAAAAAAAAAATCCCGCGTTTTTATACAGTCACTTTCTTGTTTCTTTGTTTATTTGTTTGTCTTTACAGTTGAATTTTTGTAACTCAATTTTGAGGCACTTCCCGATTAGCTAGCAGGCTGAAATTTTTAGGGTAGCTTCGAACTACTATAAAAACGACTGGACCGATTTTGATAATTTGAATGATGGAGTGACGATTAAAAACGTGGGTATTTCGATTTTTTTAACCTATGAATTTATGAGCTTTATGGTATTAAATCATCCATTCTATCCATGCAGTCAAACTTGCCACTGCACTGACCATAAAACACGGTGTAGAGCGGCATCTCTATTCCTAACCCGCAATAATACTTTTTTTAGAGATGTCGTTTGTCCGTGCTAACTCATATCATAGGATAGTCATACAAGTGGCCGTAAAAATAAAATCGACCATACCTTCATTTTGTTCAATGACCGGTGCCTCTTCTTCACTCGAAACTGATTTGGTTTCTAAAATGAACGAAAAACAATTTTATTCAAGGTCTGCTAAAGAAATTTGAAGCTAATGTAGTCGGATTGAAATACATTTTTCATTTTCAAGATATTTTAATTTACCTGGTTTCGGTGTTTTGATGAGCCTTGCTGAGTTTTCACCTAGGTTCAAATCTAGGCAGTACGATGAGACGCTTTCTACCATCCTTTTGCACTCTTGAGCTGTATCAAAAGTATAATAATTTATGTACATATTCTGAACAATATTTATTATGAACGTCAGTTAAATAAACATTTCTATATAAAGGTTTATTTCTCAACAACCAGCCATTCTTTTCCAGATAATTTTGAATGGATGCTAAAATCAATTTACACGAAAAAACAAAGTGTGGTCTTTGGTTCTTCCCACGTTTTTATAAAAGCACTTTCTTGTTTGTTTGTTTGTCGTTCCGGTTGGATTTTTGCAACTAAATTTTGAGGCAGTTCCCGATAAGCTAACATTCTGAAATTTTCAGTGTAACTTCAAACCCGATGACAATGCAATATACAGCTAAAAAAACTGTCAGAATCTGATAAAATTTGACATTTAAAAACGTGGGTATTTCGATTTTTTTAATCTATTAATTTTATTTAGTTTATCCTGAGTTAAAATGCCAATGGAAATTAAATATATGAATAATCAACAAATCCAGGCAGTTCATTCAAATTGTATAATTTCGGGGGTTGTAAAACTCTTTAAAACGATTTAGTAGCTGATCATACAAACGTACGCGAGTCTTCCTCCTCCGCAGTTATGGGGGGTATGACTATCGGCTTGTAGAGGGCGTAGTCGGCGAACTGCGGCAACTCGGTCATGCACTCCATGTAGCCCGCACTTAACAAGCTCTGACAGATAGATGTCGCTTGGGCCCTACAACCAAATAAAATATCGAACAAGTGTTAATTCTATTATCCTACTTTTGTTATCTACACTGTAAACGGGAGCCAAAGGGCTTAAGGTGAAGACCAGCGCTTCTATTAGCTACCCTCTAGGGGGGACCATAAGGATGCATAATGCTGACGCTTGAACTTTTTGCTTAAAGTATTATAGTTTTTTATTGTGTGTGTACTACTACTCGCTGTAATATTTGAAACAATAAACGTTTATTCTATTCTAATTATTATATACGTAAAAAAACACATTTTTTTTTAAAGTAAGAAAGATTAAAGACACTTAAGATAATGAAATTTTTGGCAGTGGCGGCTAGTAACATTACTTGCTGGTTAAAAACGTACTGGCAAGTGACGTCATAAGATATTTTAAATCATTGTTTCCCCTTCATTTGTTTGAAATATATTTTTTAATCTATCTGAAAAAAAAACTGTACAGTTCGTACAGTTTTTTTTTGTCAGATTCCGTGTTAAATACAAATAATTTAATGAATAAATAAATAAGATTTTGTTGTTAAAACAATATAATTACCTGGTTTTGTTGTTCGTGTTGTCCATAACCCACTGTAGGATATCGCAACCGCGCCACACGCCGTTATATCGTACCAGACGATACCTGGATTAAAAAAAATACCATTATCGATACTGACCGCACGCAGAGTCCGTGGACCCCAGACCTACGTTATTTTATAAAAGCTGAAAGTTTGTCAGCGGATGCTCCCAACATGGATAAGAACAATGGTCGATTATGGAGTTTGGGGCTTTGGCAGATAAATTATACTAAGGTGCTATAATATATATCTAAAGTGAAAATTTTTAATCCAATTGGCATTAATTCATCGGTAATTGGGGCCCTGTTATCTAACACCTGTAACCAATCAACACAATACAGACACTTTGACTGTAGTTGTGTGCAGGGCCGGATTTAGGGGTCCAGAAGCCTAGGGGCAACAAAGGAGGGGAGGCCTCCTTCCCCCAAATAATTTACCAAATAAAATGAACAATTTTGTAGGTAAAAAATGGCTTTAGGTAAAGGTAAAAGCGAAAAAAAAATATCAAAGGAGACTCTTAAACATCTTTTATGTTTACTAGGTTTGCTAGTTGAAATTTGAAAGATTTTTTTTTTCCGAAGTCTCCATTGTGGAATCTCCCTGCTTGTGGAGGCCCCGGGGCTTTTGTCCTGGTTGCACTCCCCCAAATCCGGCCCTGGTTGTTTGGCGTGTACCTGTGTTGCTGTGTGGGCAGCGTGTATGCGAGCTGGCGGAACACGTCGTGCAGCGCCTCCTTGTGGGATCCGCGCGCCTCGCCGCGCTCCTCCTGCTCGCGCGCGAACATGAAGTTGTCGCGCAACTTGCTGCCCTGCTGCCCCCTGTTTTCAGGGAACTTTACCTAAACGAGACGATCAGTCTTTAAAGTATAACAGTTTTTCCCATGTTTTTATACACTCACTATTCTTGTTTGTTTGTTTGTTGTAATGGTTAGATTGTTGCAACTCAGTTTCGAGGCACTTCCCAATAAGCTAGCAGGCTGAAATTTTTAGGGTAGCTTCAGGTTTTTCGATTTTGAAATCTATTCATTTTGATATTATTTTTAAGGAGGCCGCAGTGTAAATGAAATCGTGATAATGAAATGAAATGCCGACTATCTACGAAGCCATAAGAATTAAGGACTTAATTCTTATGAATTAAGTCGTGAATTTCACAAACATTCAGGTCACATGTCCAAAGAAACTCAGACTTAGGATAAGGAGTCGGTTATTCGTGCAGTCAACAGGTCTTATTCAAATAAGCTACGTTCTTATTAAGTCTCTCTCTCTCTCTGCATTCGACATTACAGTGACATGGATAACGTGATCTTTTTTTTAATATAGCAGAAATCCTATGTTACGAATTTCACTATTTCCGCTTATATGCCAATGACAGCATGATATGCCCGTTGACTACCTCGCCAATGACGAACATGCGCGGCAAACTACAGAGTACAGGTTTGATTCCAGCTTGTTCAAATAACCGCGATTGCTATCATTTTAGGCGTACTCAAGTTCAAAGACTTACTTGTAAGTTCTCCTGTAGTGTCCTGAGGTCTGGCGGGATCTCTCCCGTCATGTCATTCTCCTTCAAATAACTCAGAACCACATTGCAACAGTAGTTGCAGACGCGCAGGCCGCCCGCGCAACCGAAAATGTGACCTGTTGTGAAGACATATGGTTTATTTTTGCCTAAAAGAGGGGTAGGCTGTGTTTTTTTTTTATTGAATGAGTAAAGATCTATTTAAGGTCTGCTTTTTTTGTATGGTTGATAAACTTGGTGTCAGAGCTTAAGACTGCTTGTGACGTGTTTCAACACAAAGGGTTTAGGATCGAACTCAGCCACTCGGCTATACAGTGATATAAAATTGGTACTACTACAACTATAGTTACTTTAATACCTGGTACTCGTTGGCTACAACAGCGTGAACAGAATATCTGCCCGCAGACTCGGCAGTGGTGCCGTCGTCGTAGCGTACTGAACCGCGTAGCACACTCGTAGCACTCGCGCGATATGTCGTCCGGCATCCAGTAGCGTGCTAACTCCGTATCAGCGTATTTTGTACCACTCTGGAATTATTTTATTTCTTTATTTTTGTCATTTTCTGCTGGTTAAGACATCCCTAGATATATTCAAGGGCCACACCATGATTAAATGAGAAAATGTCTGCTTTATTTAATGTTAATCGAAATCTGCCCTGCATGAACTGCATCCTATGTGCTATACAGGAGTATTCCACAAGTTTCACTGCTTGGTGTTGAAGTTGTGGAATATCTCATCTTTCATATTCTAGTCTCAAACTTAGCAAAGCTTGTATTATGAATACTAGACAACTGATAAACATACCCATATATTTTTTAATTAACACCCAGACACAGAACAAATGCCACAACACGCACAGCAGCAGCATTATGTGTTAGTGATGATGCATTGAATTTTATTTTTTATGATAATCTGACTCATCGGACAAGTATTGAAACATTCGTTTTTGGGCTGATATTATTTTTACTTACTCTTTAAGTTTACTTTTTGTTGTTTACTGTTGTTTAGCAAGCAAAAGTACCAAAATGTACAAATAATATTTTTTGAACTAATATACTAGTTAGCATGACTGTAATGTCTATGATAAATGTGTTGATAACAACAGCTTGATATTGCAATTTGGAACAATATTATTTTCACAACCTAATAATTATCAAATTATGATCAAGGTTATTGCAACTTGTTCAGATACTTGCTTTAATACTACAACTAAAATATTATTGTCTACTTGAAATGATACTAGATGTAGGCTGTCAGGTTCACTGACTGTGAAAAAATACGATTAAAGTTACGACTATAAAAAATACAGCAAATTTTTTTTCGACAGCAGTTATGTCAACATGGTACTTACTCCAGTGCCTAAAGCGACCAAACTGCTTATTCTTCGCAGTACGTTGGGCAAGCTCCTCCCTTCCAGCTCTACGGCGTATGAACCAGTGTCCGCCTTCGCAACATCGTACTCCTGCTTATCGTCATCAGCTGAGGAGGCGGTCTTACCGTCACTCATAGCTTTGTTTTGCCCACCGTCCGCAGATTCGCTAGGCGAAAATATAGGAAACTTCCATAACTTATTAAAGAACGTCGAGACACCACTTTGGGTGGACTCAGGTTCGAAACGAGGGAACTCTGTGATTTGAGATGTATCATGTTTATCCATAATCACGTAAATGTTTTATTATTAAACATTGAAGTCCCCAATATTTCCCGTTTCACTACGCTTGACTTGTCACGTCAATTAGACACTTGCACAGCTGTGAACTGTCAAGTGTAATTTTTCGTTTAAAAACCATTTCTTTAATATTTTTTACAGAAAACAATGAATTGAAAATCGAAATACCCGCACAGCACTCGAATAAGATTTTTTTGAAAACAGTTTTGAAAACAGTAAGTATTAGTCTGGTCTGATTACCTAATCGGAAAACACATAAATAAATATAAACAGAGAACAGTGAGAACTTATTTGAGTGGCAATTATTTTGTCATCTACATGACACAAATGTATACCTTGTCAAATTATAAGCCCGTCGAAATCGATCAATATCGGCTCGTCATTAGTGGCTTAGTGCACACTTGCGCAGACATTTTACTATAATTTAATTCAATATTTACGGTAACTTCTATTAAAACCATGGGAGAAATATCATTCGAAACTTCGGCTTATGCTAAAATTATACTACATGCTGCTAAATACCCGCATTGTGCGGTCAACGGGGTACTGTTGGCGGACGCCACTAAAATTAGGGATGGAGCTAAGAACCAAGATGTGGATATCGTTGATACCGTGCCGCTGTTCCACATCAACCACTATGTGTCACCGATGGCAGAAGTAGCGCTGACACAGGTGAGTTTAATATACAAACAAAAAGGTTACATTTAATATAGACTGTAGAGACCTTAGCCAAGAATTCCTGACTATTAAGTTACAAGAAATATTATTTATGTTGGAGAACACAAATACCTGAACATAAAAATCAATACTTTATGAAGATGAATAGTCAGGTTCTGGTTGCAAATTGCACTAAATGATCTTCAAAATTATTAATTATTATTTTTAACTAATTAAACATGGCCTTTGAAATTATACTCCTTGTATTTAAGGCGAGATAGACAAACTCAATAATTTGAGCTGCTTGAGGGCAGTAATAAGGTAAAGTTATTATTTTTTTCAGATTGAAACTTTAGCTCAGACTAACAACCGCATAATAGCAGGCTACTATGCTGCTTGCGAGAACTTCAAAGATAATACCACGGACAAATGTCCGGGACAAAAGATTGCAGAGAAAATAGTTGAGCACTTCCCGTCAGCTGTATTTGTTGTGGTAAGATGTCACCTCTTTTTGACAACCAATCATAATAGTACTTATTTGAGTCACACTCATCAGAGATTTTGGTACAACAAAACTTTTGGCTAAAAGACAACATATACCAAACATGGCTTAGGTTGTTTTTATTTATTATTAAATATAAAAATTAGTGGCAACCGAAATACATTATCTGTAAAAATTTCAACTGTTTATTAAGCGTCATGAAATACAGCCTGGTGATAGATGATGAATTGTACAACCTTAACTAATATTGTTCAGTTTTGCTTTCTTTTTTTAGAAACCTGAGAAAGTTGACCTTAAGTCTTTAGCCGGAACATGGGATTTCTAAGGCTGAAAATATTAATATGATATGTAACTTCATTCCAGATTGATAACAGAAAGATGATGCAGCATCTGGTCACGTCTGCTCTGAGAATGCACACCTTTGTTGAGGGCAAGTGGAAGCCCGTAGATCAGAACCGGTTTGGTTTCCGTAAGTTTATAACACAATACTATTGTTTACCATGTAATTGTGGATTATGAATTCCGTTAAATATAAGTTAAGCTCTGCGACTGCTGTCAATGAAAATGATGAATTTAACAAACCATACCAAATGTAAAAGGTTCACAAGTCTATTAATGACTAGCTGTTTCTCGCGGTTATACCCGTGTAGTACTTGTTTTTTCACAATTTTTCCATATTTTCTCACCATTTACATATTCTCAGGATAGCTAAGGATGTTTCAAGACTAAAATAAGCTAAATTAGTTCAGCCATTCTCGAGTTTCATCGAAACTTAATAATAGATTGATTGATAGAAGAATTATAGATAATAATATAATGTAAATAAACTAAGATAAATATATAGTAAAGAGTACCTAATTAAAACAATTTACAAACATTAAAACATGCTCAAAGACATGCTTGTTTGCATATCGCAGAATGCTAATTGGCATGGGAAACTAATTGATTATAACCCATACAGTGGCATGTTGAGCAGGCTTAGCTTAGCTCAATATGTAAATAATATTTTTTTGCACATTTTGAAGCTAAGTACTTGTATTCTTTGACTGCCCTGATAGCCGAGTGGTTGAGGTTACCGCGCCAAATCCACTGAGCGCGACGTGTCGCTCGCGATCCCCGTTTGGGACAAGCATTTGTGTGATCCGTTACAGCTAGTCCTTAATGGCTTTGTGGATGTCTGCTACACAAGGATTAAGTTACTTAATGCGGGACTAGTTAGGAAAAAACAATCGAGTCGAGATAAAGAACGTAAACAAATTTTCAGGGGTTCATAGCATTTTTATTGGAATAAATGATAATAAAGCTCGAATTTTGACAAAAATGAAGGAATGAACTTGATCACACCATGGCGGACCAAATGTTGACAACTGCCGTACTGACTGCTTTCTTGTACCACGAAACACATAGCGACAGCTGTCATCGACCAACTCAGGGCTCAACTCAGATCACAGGGATAATAATCCCTCGCTATTGCATAATTGCAATGTAACTCAGTAATGGTCTGCTTGTTTACGTTTTTTATCTCGTCGCGTACTTACTATAGTCATATAATAATTTCCTTAATTTCAATTTCCAGATTCCCGATACGTGTTGGATACTGTATCCCATTTACTGCAGCGAGGTGTGCAGAAGGATCTCGTCGACTTTGACAACTATCTAGATGACGTCACACAAGACTGGACCAATCTTGGCATTGAAAAGCTGATCGCTAGTATCAACGCTTCTAACACCATCGATTGTAAAGAAGATTAAGTTGCGTATTCTAGAAAGCAGTAATATATAATATCTGCTCACTATACAGGTATATGGCAGTGCACTTGAAAATAGACTTTTAAACTATGGTCATAATGTCTATAAATGTTTGATCATCATTGCCTTACGAAGATATATTTTCTGACTCAGTCAAGCTGTTGTGAGCTTTCGATCAATAGATTAAAAGTCCACTTTTGAGTGAATCTACTTTAAAGTAAAGGCCAAAGACAGAATTTACTACTTATATAATCTGTCACTAAGTGCAATAACAGCATTTATAAATTTTGTAAGTGTATTCAATGGTAGAGGATACTTTTTATATCTGCATTTGTATGTTCATATAAATATAATATTGGAATTCAATGTATAATCTGTAGGAGTATATTATACTTACCTATTTATTGTCTATGGGTAGTTTAGTTTATTATTTATTTAAAACTATTCATTCCTTACCGTCTTAGTTTATAAACTACATAGGAATAATAAAATTAGTTTAGATGTAACAATAAATGCTGAGAGGACACAATTAAGTTACAATTTTAAACTCTATCTTGTAAGCTATAAAACTCATTTTACTCTCGCAACTTCTATGAGTAATGTGGAAGTGAGATGGCGAACTACAATACGTATAACGGCATCTCATTTCCTCAGCGACACAATATTCTACGAACTCATTATGATGAGCACAATATTATAATAATTCAACCAATATTCATGTAATCAGTAGCATTTCATAGTTTTTTAAACTACAATAAAACCATACATTATGTAATACGACTACTTTATTATGTCTATTTTAAGTTATTAAAGTAATCTTCGATCAATCGTTTGCATTTGCTCATTGCCGACAAATCTCCAGCCTTGCCTTGGAACCTGCCATTCTTGAACGCGCCCCGGCCTTTTAACAGATCTGTTATTCTGAAACAAAATTAATTCATTAATGGCTATAGTAAAGACAAGAAATTGTCGAAAAAAAATGGCCACACGAAGGGAAAAATTTGCAATATCGCTGTCAAAGTGACATTTGCATTTTTCACGTTTATAGTCACACAAAGGACTAATATCGATAGATTCCACAGCAGGCATACTCCCAAAACTGGTCTATCTGGTTTCAAATCGGTCTTGAAATGGTTCAAACAACTCTAGTGACCTACAGTTCAACTGATCACTGCGCGCGGTGATACGAATTCGTGAGCTAATATTAGGTAATTTTGTGAACATAAAAGCTGTAGTAACACACAAAACTTCTACGTAAGTTCTGCACAGTACAAAGATAAGTTGATTTTAAATATAGCTTATTATCTTTCAAATTGACTTACTTAGTGCCTAAAGCATCACAGTGTTCCACAGGGCCTTGTATAATGATCTGACCTTCATTCGGTTTATCAGGTTCTTCAGATGCGAGGAATATGAACATGTCTGTTCCTTCCAAGCCTTTGAGTATAGCGCGGTTGAATTCAGGAGTCGCCTCTTTCTTGAACATGATAACGTACTTTGGTACAGGCACGGTACTCCTTATTTTGTCCGCTTCATACACGGCCAGATCTATTAGTACACTTTGCAGGCATTTGTTTGTGAGTTTAAGATTCTTCTGTAGCTTGTAAATGAGGTCTGCGTGTCGTGTTGGTTCGTTTCTGGAATTTTAACATACGTGTTTAAGTTAAGAAAAGTCAAAATTCATTAAGTATGTCAGTTAGATGATTTTAAATATACATTTTCTTTTTGGAATAACAAACACTACTTAGAGAAGGCAAAGTCTAGATGCTTAATTCACCATTAACGGATATATTAAGGTTGTATCCATTAAAATAAATTGATACACATAGTTTTGTTTCTAAATTTAGATTTAAATTTGCTTTTCCCCGTCTCATATGACCCTTCCTCTAAAGCCGTTGGTTAAAAAGAAGTTATGCGTTCATTCAGGGCATCAGCATATACCAGACATACAGACACTTCTTTCAAGTTTGTCTTCTTATTAAAATGTTTATAACTTACTTAAGTAAGCCTGTCAAAACCCTCTCTCTCTGAAGCATTTTCTGGAAGGTTCTAGTGACTCTGTTCCCCACGAGGAACTTTAGATTCGTTTTTCCTTTCTTACCGGGTTCCGTCCCAATCAGCTTTATCATCTGCAGCTCACTGAAATAGTAAAATGATTCATTCCCAACCGGAATCTCATTCTGTGTCGGTGTAATTTATTTATTTAGAAATATGTAAGTATGATTATCAGTTGCCTACTACTCATAATACAAGCTTTGCTTAGTTTGAGACTAGATGGCGTTGTGTGAAAAATGTGGAAAAGAAACCTAATACACCCTACCGCAAGGTCTATATTTCAGTGTGCAAACAAGGTCACTCGATAGTACCTGAGATTAGAGACGTGGGTGCCACAGCACATGTTCTCGTCGATTTTCCGGATGCAAATGATTCTGATAGTGTCTGTACAGTCCTCGGGCAGGCCTCTGGTGTGTGCCTGGAATGGGAAAAATTAAATAAATAAAGGATCACAACGTCTTCTTATCGAATGGCTAGACCGTCAAGAGTTCAAACCGCCTTTGACGTGGTTTTATAAACCTTTGAAAAATTCTCAGATGTGCCGGTTTCCTCATAATGTTGCCTTACCGATTTCAACTTTTTTTTATTATTCACATTAGACGATATTGTGTGATTACAATCCACATTTGACTTGGCAGTCCCACGGGCATAGTAGTAGCTATCAGTATCACATAGGAATAGATACGAAATTTACTGCTTTCCTGGAAATTTGTGATGATGCAAAGTAGAACATATTATTTTACTGAAAATGAGGGCTTATTACTGCTTGTTTAGGATACGTCACCTGATCCAGTGCCGAGTCACAGGCCTTATAGAACTTGACGTCGACGGGCACAGCCTTCCTGATGAGTTCATTGCACTTGTCCTCCGTGGCCTGGATGACGTCATCGGTGATTTCCTTCGCGTCCAGCTCGATGTAGCTCTCGTCGACGCCGAGCCACCAGCTCGTCGTGGGTAGATTGTGTTCTTTCTCTAATATAGCGGACAGTAAATGCTGACCTGAAATGTTAATTACGGTTTGTTTTTTGGGGTCAATACGGAATAGGGTATTCTTCAAAAAATATTGAATACGTTTTTTTTATTTTAAAACATCATTCAGTGTAGCAACGTTACGTTCATTAATGAGATGGATGACCAGCAATGCCTAATGCGACAGTTAAGCATTCACAACTTATATCTATAACATATTGAAAAACAGTATGATTAATTCTATTTGTTACTTAACTAAACTTATAACCCATGAACACAATGTATTTCTATTTATGCATATACCACTTTAACCAGTTCTATATTAGGTTTGGGTTTTCTCGAGATTTCGCTTGAGGTAAAGACTGTCTCATGTCGGCGTTGTATTAAAATCGGGGAACTCCCGTAACAAAGAGCCTTGAGTCAATAACTGGTAATACGTAATTTGTTAGAAGGTATCCCTACTAATCTATACTCTATACTAATATATAAAGCAGAAGAGTTTGTTTCTTTGTTTGTTTGTTTGAACGCGCTAATCTCAGGAACTACAGGGCCAAATTGAAAAATTCTTTTTGTGTTGAATAAACCATTCATCGAGGAAGGCTTTAGGCTATAAACCATCACGCTGCGACTAATAGGAGCGAAGATAGGTACAATGGAAAGTGGGGAAAAAACAGGGCAGGTATAAATCATAACTTATACCTTCTACCCACGGGAACGAAGTCGCGGGCAGGAGCTAGTATTATAAATGTGAATGTTAGTTCGTTAGTTATGCTTTCACGCGAACAATATTTAACCGATCGTGGTGATACTTCACACACATATTCTTGAAAGGATTCGAAGTAACAAAGGGTTTGCATTAATTAACTTAAAGAACTATGGATTACGGATTATGCTTTACAACGATATTGCTTGCGAGTGGAGTCGCGCGCTACCGCTAGTCCCTACTAATATTATAAATGCGAAAGTAACTCTGTCTGTCTGTCTGTTACGCTTTCACGTCTAAACTAGTATTTAATAAAATTAAAATGTCACTTTGCTATTGATTTGGTTTGTCTGTTTTGTTTTTATTTTTCGAGCTCGCAACTACTTGACCTACATTACTTATGACTATAATTTTACGCCATTTTAGAAAAGGAACAAACATTTAAGTACCTGAGTGTTGCTGCATATGATCAAAGCGTCGGTCCCAGTGAAGTCTCTGATTGACAACAGTACCTTCTGCCAGTGGCTCCCTCACAAAGTGCAGAGCCTGCTCACCTTTACGCAGGACTTGTAACACTTCTGTATCATTCAACCAGCCAACATCATGAGGCTAAAGAGTTAAAGTCTTACTTTAATAAAACCTCCTTTTTATTATATTGATCAAAATATTCAATCAATATAAATGTAAATAATATGTTTTTTTTTAAATTGTGTAAAAAAAATTAGTCATGATTAATAGTCACAACCCACACTTCATTAAAATTGAGTGTGGTATATTTGTGAACATAACAGGCAGAAGAACTTACTTTTGTTAAGGATCCCAAATTATTCTAGGTTCTTTCAGAGGCCTCACTTCTTAAAATACATGAAGTAATCTATTTTTTATGTCCTTTAGCAGCACATTATTTATTACACAACTAACCTGACCGCCACCCGCTGGAAACAGTATAGTATTTTCCAATGTGACTTTATATCCTTCAAATTTAGTTATCTTCCCATAGTCAACAATCGGCTCTGTAGTAGGTTCACATTTCAATACTATTGATGTGTACTGGAAAAGTAATAGAGGCATATCTATTATAAAATAAGTTAAAAAACATAGTTTTTAAAACAGGCTTACATTTTTATGTAACAAGTGCTCTTACAAAGACATGAAGGGTATGTGGATCTGGGTGCTGTCAAATCTGCTACTTAATAGATTCATTTGAATAAATGTTTTTTTTATTTTTTTTATTTTCTGCTTCTACCTAAACATGGTATGCATACTGCCTTTTGGCATCTATGGTACTTATGTATGTTACAATACATTAAGTAATTAAATAAATTAAAATTCTGAGTTTTATTTTAAACTTTTATTAAATGGTAGTTTCTACTACATGTATAAAATAAGATAGAAGGTGCTCTGCTAAAACAATTCTCTTAATTACTTTTTCAACAATCATTATTGTAATGTTTCCAAATTTGAGTTCGTAACAAATAATTTCATACCTAAATTATCACATTTTTAATCTTATCAAGTGTCTGTGTAAGTCTTAGATATCATGAATAGACAATGTATGCTATGCCAGATATTCCTTGGTTTATTACTTACGCCAACATACAGGTCTAATCTAACCTGTATTTATTAACCACATTATTTTCAGTCATGTTCTAGGTAATAGAAACCATTAGTTATATATTTTTGTAGAATAGATAGAAATAAATTGAAGGACGATAGAAATAACGCTTTAAATAGGTAGTCACTATTTTTTATAACCTCTTATAGACAAATGTATGAGAATATTGCGCATACCAACAATTTTAAATATTTACTAAGGGTAACCAAAACATTTAAATTCAATCAAAAGTAAAAATAAGCGTCAAGGGCACGAATGTTCTAGTAGTTAGTTTATAAGAGATTTTATATACATTCCCGTATTCAAAATAAATGTTTTATCTTGAGAATATACAGAATATTCAGATAATGTGTTTATTCTAGTACCTCTGTCAAATAGCTGTCTTCTTGGCATTTAAAAGCCATGTCTACGTTTAAGTCGCACCTTCACCGATATTTTTGACTAAAATGTGTTACAATAACAACTAATTTAACACTGAGCGGTGAAATACAATGCAATCGGACTAATTAGCCTCAACTAGTTTTATAAATAACAAACCGGCACATCTGTGTTAAGACAGACGTCAAGTCAATGTCAATCAATTGTCAAAGTGTTCGTGAGTTTAGAAACATCGACATGTTATGAAAAAAATGATATGTTCAATTTTCTTTAATATTGTTTTACAATAAAATCAAATAATATTCTTTATCCTAAAAATTAAGGAATTATTATTACAATATTGTTATTTTCTAATAGTTTACAAACGGTATAACTACAAAGACCTAACTATGAACTCTTTATAATTTTCTGTTAACCTATATAACAGTTATTCACACAATTACCCTTAACTGCTAGTATGGGTTTAAGATATTTCTACTTTAATAAAATGAATAACAATTTTATTTACCTTTAGTATGATCTATCCTGTAAAATAGGAAAAGTCATGGTTCAAAACGTTTCTTAAAATGAATATTATTTGTTTTCCTTAACAATGATTGCTTTAATCATCAAGTATGTTACACTATTCCTCATTAACTTAAGATATATTTCATTTTTACAGGTGCCTAAACCTAGCTTGTATATCGGAGTCCCGAGTTTCAGGGAAGAAAACAGTCGAATGTTTTTGTGTCAATAGCAACTTTACCATCACTCTAAATTAATTTACAGCACAGGGTTATCCCCCTACAATTTTTTAAATGTTGACAGTAAAAAAAAACAGCCTTTGAGAATTATTTTTTATTATTCATATATTCCTTGATAGCTTGATCTAATACGGTTACAGTAAAGTCCACATCTTGTTTGTTAACGCACATAGGTGGCTTAATCCTTAAAACCTGCAAAAAAAATAAACATTAAATAATAACAAAAAATACAAACCAGGATTTAATATTTTTCAAGAATGACCGTTGTGTTATGATTGCGAAATTAATTACGTTGCAGTTTTAGGATCTGATTTCACACATGAATTAATTCCCTCGTGGGTGTTTATTTTTTAATACAGCCATGATTTTCACAAATATTGTTACGAGTAACAACAAAATTACACTCTAGAAACCTCTGGAAAAATTAAGAAACACTTACATTACTCCATCGTCCTCCGCGACCAATGAGCACACCCAAATCCTTCATGTTCTCATGTATTTCTGACACCTCGGCGACTGGCAGCGCGTCCTTGGTCCCTGGCTTCACGAACTCTATGCCCAGCATCAAGCCTTTGCCCCGGACATCACCGATCACTGGATGTACTCCTTGTAACTGTACAAGCTGCTCTACGAAATACGCCCCAATATCTTTGCAGTTTTTCTGTAATTCCTCCTCTTCGATTACCTGAAAAGTAAAACGTTTTAAATTGCTTACCATAATAAATATTTCTCTTTTTGTAGGCCTACCTATCCTAGGAAGGTACCTATCACGTCACCTTGAAGGTTTGGTTGTTGCCGTTGCGAAATTAATAGAGACAGTTAGTGCGCCTTCTTGGTTCCAAAAATACAACAATATTTTGTGTAAGGGGTGGTCACAATCTCCTCTCGATTTGGGTCGAGTGGAAAAATGATTCAGCCTTTGCTGAATAAAAACACCCACCACTGTTCCTTCCTTTGCCCTTTGTGTACCGGGTCCGCGGAAGCCTTTTCGGACACTTCCGCTGGACCGGTTGAAACGCATCCTGGAGTAACTATTATCGCCTACCTACGCGTAAAATCTGAAGTAAAGTAGCAGACCAAATTACCTGACCGATTTTTGTACACTTCTGTCAAATTTAAAAATAAAAATGTAAAACAACTATCTCTTCTTTAAAATTACTTTGACGCCAGAAAACAAATAGCAACTATTATCGAAATATATTTAAATATCAGTAAATAAAGCACTAACAGTGTTATCTCATTAGGTACAATGAAATACTGACAAGCAAGGTCAAGCACGTGCTTCCCGAGGTCAAAATAATTGCAAATTGATAAGATCATGTTGATTACACGCGCATGTGTAGAAAATACATTGTTTAGTAAATTTGTAAATCAAGAAAATTTTCCCTGACGAAGTTGATGTGACGTTCTCATCAGATATACGGAGCGCATGTGGCCAGAAATTGCAAAAAAACGTAGATATACAAGAAGTCAGTGGGGGTGCTTTACCCAGCAGAGGGGTCTTACCAGATCAATCGTAATAATAGTCATAATAGATCGTCGGCATTTCTCACTACATGTGTGACGACGTCGAACGAGTAAATTTTGTATCGTACTGATTTGTATGTAGGTATTTCAAATTAGTAATAGAAAACAATATCTACCTATTACTAATTTTAAACTCAAATTCAATATGCATAATTAAAAAAAAACGTTTTTATGATTATTGTGACTTGCCAACAACTTAATTTGCTGTATGTTCATAACTCACTTCTAAAACTGCTTGACCGACAGCCGCAGCCATAGGATTGCCACCAAAGGTGTTGAAGTACGTCGCCTTTGCGTGAGCGGCAGCGATTTCCTTGGTAGTGACCACGGCCGCCATCGGGAACCCATTGCCGATACCTTTAGCCATGGTAACTATGTCTGGTATCACTCCATGGTTCTCGAAACCCCAGAAAGCGTCACCTGTGCGACCAAAACCTGTTTGAACCTGGAACATAAAAAAAGGTATTTATATTGTATTATACTTAAAGCAATTCTGTAAGAGAGGCCAAAGCTCTACTGTAGTCAGCCATCTCATACCTACAAGCTGAATAGTATAGTAATGCTTTCAGTATTGGACCAAATTGCCAGTAAAATTAAACTGCCTGTTACGAGGTGTCCATAAGGACAGGACGTGACAGGAAGATCCCTGCCTTAGAAAAAAAGAGCCACTTGTTTGAATAAGAAGCCAAACATGTATTTACATAAAACGCTCTCGATAACTGGCAGAATAGTAAGAAAGATGACGATCTTGGCTAATAGTGATAAAATCTTTTGTTCTCACGCTTCTACAGTCTTTTAAGAGTTAACTTACTTCATCGGCGACGTACAAGCCGCCGTATTTCTTGACAAGCTGGTGAGCCTTCTTCAAGTAACCCTTGGGGAATTGGACGGTCCCGTTTACTCCCTGAATGGACTCCGCGAAGAGAGCAGCGAGGCGACCCGCAGGGATCGAGTTCTCCAGCAGCTAGACAAAAGATTGAGTTAATAAGACTACTGGTACTTGAAGTACTAAAAAAATGAATGATATTGGCACAGAACGCACAGAACGCACAGAGCACTTAAGTCAATATTTTGTTGTGCAATTTTACATGACACCTCTTTTCCAAACTGCTCAAATGACAAGTAAAGAAAGAAAGAAAATACATTTATTTCGCCGGTATGGCACATAAAAACATACAAAAATTGACTATTAATTGTAAATAAAAGGACAAGAATAAGAAAAAGGAATGGAAATGAAAAATTTGATCACCACTACGGCTTTTAAAAATGTCACGTCACCGGGCCTAGGTACTGATAGCGCACATAAAAACAGCGTATGCTCAGTGGGGGACTGCTGGCAGTAAAGAATTGTTGATTTTGTATGTTCCGGGAACAGTTGGGCAGAAAATCCCGATGGCTCTGGCTTAGGTTGTAAAAGGGGTGTTTTGGGTCGGCGAGAGTCCATGCTATGCCCTAGGGCCTAGGCGTTAAAGCATTTTACGTCGTAAAAAACTAGGTTACCTCGTTAAGCTGGTGGATGTATTTGTCGGAGGTGACGCAGTCGCCGGGACAGGCGCACGCGCCCGCCACCTGCGACAGCGAGTCGCGGCACCCGCCCCAGATGCCGCGGTACGGGTCCGGCAGCATGGTCTGGTGACACACACACGATACATTTGTCACTGACAGATTATATTTGACTGACTGACGCGACGGGGTCACAAGTTCAACTCGCGACCCCTCCACGTCAGCTCATGATTAAGGACTTCACGGTTAGGTCCGAAACTAGTCGTGCAATCCCGATAAATACGCGTGAGTAAACTGTTGTACCATTTAATAAAAAAATCTACCTTAATACAATTTTTAGCTTCTTATTGTGTCACGGGTGTCAGTTTTGTTTAGGTACTTTCAAATACACTTACATATTTAATAACCAATTATTTAATACCATAGGTTCCCAACCTTGTTATAGAAACCACATATAGAATACTTATTTTATTTTATAAATAATGTGTTTAACTAATTAGGAATAGTTAAAACACAGAGAATTTATTCTTTATCGGTTTTTACGGTTATCTGATCCCAAGCTAAGCAGAGCTTGTGGTATGGTAACCAGACAACTGATAAACTTACTTATATATTTCTAAATACATACATGTTATAGATAAATTACACCCAGACACCAGAACAAATGATCATGCTCATCACACAACATTAATCCTGGGCGGGAATTGAACCCACGATCTCCGGTATAGCAGTCAGGTTCACTAACCACTAGACCAACAGGCCCGTCAAATATACTGTATTCCATTTTTATATATCGAACTTGACGCGTTTCTTTTCAATTTAAACTTTAAGTTTTACCTTCACTTACCTTAACGCCATCTGTTGAGCAAATACATAAGGGAATTTTAAGAATAGTATGGATAAAACATACTTGATCAGCTTACTTACGTGGTAGAAACCGGGAGGCACGGGTAGCGGCATCCTGTAGGACTGCGTGGCCGTCAGCCCCATCAGGGATGAGGAGTAGCCGTGGTAGCTGCTCTGGAGGGAGACCACGTCCAGGTTCCCTGTGTAGGCCTTCGCCAGGACAGTGGCCAGGTCGTTGGCTTCCGACCCACTGTTCACGAGGTATACTACCTGCAAGTTGATTTATTTTCCGACGTTTTTATACATTCACTTTTCTTGTTTTTTTATCGTTCCGGATGGATTTTTGCAACTCAATTTTAAGGTACTTCAAAGAAATTTTCAGGGTAGCTTCAAATACGATGACAATGAAATTTACTACCAATAAAAACGGTTGGACCGGAATTTTTTAATCTATGAATTATTCATTTTGTTCTTACCCCTCAGGATTTCGAGTTTACAAAAGAAAAAAAACGGTCAAGTGCGAGTCGAACTCGCGATACAGGTAAAGAAATAAACTCTTCATAGCAACAATGTGAGTACAGATTAGAGTATAAATATTAGTAGTTAAACTGTGATTTTTGGAAAAACCTAAAAGCATAATAAAAGCGTACATAATAACGTATACACAGATACATAATGAATTGCCTCTATAAAGTGTGATAAGAGTTGTTTTGATTAAACTTAGTATTACGTAGACCCTCGATGCGCTCTTGAATCTTGATGCCTAGTTCTAGGTCACAAAACATGTTGACACTTATATTGTTACAGGTTATCTGGCAACAAATAGTCATGAAACTTATGACGATGACAGCTGCGAAGACCGTTATAAGAATAACCAGTATAAACTCGAAATACAAATAAAAAAAGCGTGTTAATGAAGAACTTATAATCTCAGATATTAGGTACTCAAACCGAGACCAAATCTAAATGGACAAAAGATGTCTATAGACAGATTTTCTAAAAATATTGCATTACGTATTTTTTTGTTTATCTCATACTAGCTGTTGCCCGCGACTTCGTCCGCGTGGTTACAAGATATAAGTTAAGAAAGCCCTCGAAGATGAATAATTTTCCCTGCTTTTTCCACATTTTCCATTGCATCTTCGCTCCTATAAGTCGCAGCGTGATGCTTCCTCGATGAATGATCTATTCAACAGATAAATATTTTTTCAATTTAAACCAGTTGTTCCTGAGATTAGCGCGTTCAAACAAACTCTTCAGCTTTATATATAACGAGTAGTATAGAGTATAGATGATGATGAACCTAATGATGGATTTTGATAAATTTAGCACAGAGAAAGAGCGCAACTAGAGCCATCATTGTATAGTTTTGAAAGAACCTGGCAAAACTCCTATTTGAATTAAAAGCTTTTGAATCATTGATAGCCTAGAACTACATATAGATATGCCTTTTTTCGATTCAAAATACAAGATTATGCATTTCACCGAAAACGGGCATCGAAGGAGGCATAGCCGCTGGTGTCTACTACCTACCTGCCTATCTAAATTAAGAAAAGATTCATAAAACAATGTCAATGTTTAACTGATACGATTTGTATTAAACTATTTCTGTTGTTTATACCTATGCACTATGTTATTAAGATATAATCTCGTAACTATTAAGAGGTCAGCCATTTTTATGTCACGTTTATAAATAAAAGAACCTCAGAATTGGAAAAGGTTAACATTTAGTATACACAAAGCGATGTAACTCATAAACTAAGGTACTGAAAGACACTGCTGATCTTATATCAGACAGAACGAAAGGTCATCATCATCATCATTCCCCTGCCCTTATCCCAATTCTTATTTGGGGTTGGCGTAACATGTCTTCTCCTTCCAAACCTTTCTGACGTCATCTCACAAGAAACATTATTTATAGCCATAAGTATCGTCTTTCACAGAATCAATCCATCGTTTCCTTGGTCGTCCTCTTCCCCTATATCCATCCACATCCATACTCAACACCTTCCTCACCACATGACTCATTCCTCCGCATAACATGCCCATACCATGACAGAACGAAAGGTGACAATATTGCAATAAAGACAGGTATAGTTTTTTTTTTGACGTATTTTAAGTTTGGTACGAATTCACATATTAAATGCACTTATTATGTTTAAAAAACCGAATAATCTTAATACCAAGCAAGTTTACGGTGCGTTTTTTTCATTTATTTATTTTTACTAAGCTACTTATTTTTCATAAGAATATACTGGCACAAAAGAGTTTTGTCTTTGTATCGCGGAGGTTGTCACAAACATTCAAGTCACAGGCACAAAGACACCCAATTAAAACAAAACTGCGGGCATTAACCTATACGTTGACCTTAAGATCCTTGTGACAGGTCCACCTTGTGAGCACAATATTGGATTGAATTCTTTGTACAAATAATTTAAACTGCATAATTATACTATACTGCGTTGATCGTAGACTTTACATTATTCGAACTTGACATGAAAGTATTTTGCCGCCCGCAACAAATCTAAAACGATCCCATGGGAAAATAAATCGGGATAAAACTATCCTATGTCACACAAAGGATAGTCCTGGTTAATCCTGGTTATAAACTTGTGCGTACCAAGTTTCGTCTAAATCCGTTCAGTGGTTTTTGCTTGAAATAGGTGCAAACATCCATACATCCATAGCCACAGTCATGCTCCTAAAAGCGAACATCCCACTGTAGCCCCAGAATGCACACTATTAGTAGACGAATGCCTAACTAAACATTGTATCAAATAAATCTTGGAAACCATAAGAGAAGCGAAGGCGATATGAAGTAGGTTTACGTTTCAAAAAGGATATAAATAATAAATTAATAGATTTAAAAATTCCCACGTTTTTAATTGTCAATCCATTCAAATTATCATAATCTATCCAGCCGTTTTTATAGTTGTAAATTGCATTGTCATGGGTTTTGAAGCTACCCTGAAAATTTCAGCCGATTAGCTTATCGGCGAGTGCCTTAAAATTGAGTTTAAAAAATCCAACCGGAACTACAAATAAACTACAAGAAAGTGAGTGTATAAAAACGTAGATTTTTTTTTCCTTTGAACTGTTTTGTTGTCTAGGACTAATAAATCTACCTTCAAATCTCCAGGGAACTTCGATACCAGCGACTCAACGTACTCATATATCTTCGGGTGACGATATATGTTGGTGCAGTGCCACAGAGTGTTGATCTGGTCTTGCAGAGCCCCAACCACCTTCCTAAAACGGCAAAAGATGAAACCTTATCGAAATAGATTCATTCATTTAAGAGATACAATGTCACAAACATACCTACACTTATCACAAATACCTTATTTACTTTGAGTTTTGTTTTGTTAGCCTACCGCTATTTAACGTAAAATAATATTTGTGTATTGCGATTGCGACACAATGACCATTTAATATGTAAAGTTCGGAAGGAAAAGAAAACGTATTTTTTTGCTTTTTTTTTGTTTTTGGTAAGACGGTGGAATCTTCATATACAACTACTATGATTATACCTAGACAGCTGTGCTTTGTTCCAAGGCAGTTTAATGTTTTCCCCTGGGCTTCGACACACCGAACTAAAGTGTTTCGGTGGTTTTCGTTGTAGATCCTGGCTTACAGGAGCTGTTGCAATGACGGTCATCTGCATTTGGCACCACGACTTAAAGTAGGTAATATGTTATTATGGTTGTGGAAACGTTACGGCGCATTACAAAGGCGTAGGTAGAGCGAATATTAGTTTCAGATGTGGCGGTAGGCCCGCCGAATTCCATGTTAGCTACCTGACCTTCGGAACAATACTTTGCGCCAGGTGTCAAATACTGACAATACTTCGTCACTTAACATTTATTTCGGAAAGACTAGAATAAAATTTTACCGATTTCTGATTTCATTTAAACGCATTTAAATAATTAACTTTCAAATATGTTGATTGAACTGTAAACAATGCTTGTTTAAAGGTACAATGACATTTAACAGAGTGGATAGCATTCATGGTTCAATTCATGGCCATTGAAAGGTCAGGTTAAAGGAATCATGGAAAGTTTCCTTAAATGTATTGGAGTGACGAGTGATAGCGAAACCGGTAGGTATGTCACGTAAAAATGTGAAACACTATAATTGAAAATTCCGCACGTGGCGGAACACTCACCGTCAATAATATAAATTACCAATTATTGTGTTTGTTGTTAAATTAATAAAAATAAAGTCAGCTAAATGCTTAACAGAATAGAAATCTAATTGCCATTAATTCATCGGCCGTTGTAGATAGTAGAATCGGGGCCCAGTGTAACCGTGCCACTTCAAGTATTTAAACAGACTTTACCACTTTGATACATATATCGGCATCAGAGATGATGATCGTGGGCTGCGCTTCTCTTGCGTCCTACCAATCATTAAATTATTTTCCGTAAGATTAAATTTAAATGATAAAGAAGTCCTTTACCTGGTTCAAAAAAGGTAAAACTTACGGATGACAGTGTCCCACGGAGACGGTGACGATGCCCCCGAACAGGTCCAGGTACCGGCGACCCTCGTGGTCGAACAGATACTGCATGTGACCCTGGTGCAGCAGCAGCGGCCGCTTGTAGATGTTGTACATCGCCGGGGGAATGTGAGCCGACTTCACTTGTTCCGTCTTCTGGTACGATGGACCCTACGAATTTAATTTTTGTAAAGCGACGAATTTTTAACCCCCGAGGAACTAAAATTGGGTTAAAAGTTTTTCGAGTCTCTCTCTGCAGCATCATACCTCCTGAACTAAATTAAATTAAATAAATAAGAAAAGTATCGGAGAAAAGATCCATGTAATAATTATGGGTAATATTCATTGAAATTGAATATTCGGTGAATTAAATTGAAATTAATATTTAAACGATCTTCAAAAGATATTATTTATAATATACCTACTCCTGTTTTTTATCTAAGAAATACCTACAAGTATTAAATGTAGAAAATATATAAAAAGAATAACTGTCATAACAACGAAAAACAAAATAAAGAATTACCCGCCGCTTGTTTTACATTCTACATATTATTACACTTAATTAAACTTTCACAATAAATCCTTGAAACATAAATTAACATGAAAAATTATGAAATAGAAAAAGAAAAATAATTAATCGAATAAACTTACAACATATTGTTTCGGTATAAAATCCGAATTCGGTTTTGCAGCCGGGGCAGTACCATAGCGTCTTAATATCGTATTACAGCAGAGTTTCACAACTGAAAATTAAACAATTTATTCACACACTTCTTTTTGGATAATTTATTAACGTATTTTCATTAATATTTTGTACCTTTATCAGCCATATTCACTGCGTAAGCGCACAATCGTTACTGAATAATTTGTGATAAACAAGAGCTTATTGCGTCGCCGCGCGTGGTCAATAAAATTGCGCTCTTCATTAAATAAGGCAATGTTCACACAAGCTGCAACAATTGCAACATATTGCTGCAATATTGGTATGCAAATCAGGTTAATCAAGTAAGATGGGACAAATCCCTATCAGACACCTACAAACTGAGCTGTGGTGTAAGGCAGGGGGGTTTGACATCACCAGTTCTTTTCAACCTTTATGTAAACGACTTGATCGAGGAGCTGAGCAGCGCCAGAGTCGGATGTCGAATTGGAGGTGTTAGCCTAAACAATCTTAGTTACGCGGACGACATGGTGTTGCTTAGCCCCTCGGTCAACGGCCTTAGAAAACTAATCTCAATATGCGAGAAATATGCTGCTGAACACCAATTGTCGTATAATGTGGCTAAAACGGAAATAGTAATATTTAAAAGTGGAAAAGGTCCCGATACCGTACTGCCTATTAATCTCTGTGGGTTACCGATTAAGATAGTTAGTCAATTTAAATACTTAGGCCATATAATAAAAGAAAATCTAGTCGACGATGATGACCTTGAAAGGCAGAGACGTAGTATTGCTAGTCGTAGCAATATGCTGGCTCGTCGCTTCTACCATTGCTCAAAACAGGTAAAGATTACCCTGTTCAAGGCCTACTGTCAGTCGTTCTACACCAGCCAACTCTGGTGCAAGCACACGAAGAGTGCTTATAACACTCTTCGTGTTCAATACAACAACGCGTTTAGGGCCATGCTCCACCTGCCCTGGCGGTGTAGTGCGACTGATATGTTTGCTGAGAGCGGGGTAGCTGACTTCTTTACAGTAATGACGAGGCTTAAAAACTCATTCTTTAATAGAGTGAGTACTACAAGTAACACCTTGGTAGAAGTCGTGTATAAGACTGTTTACCTGAGTAAAAACATTAAATAAATGTTTACTTAATAATGTTAAATAGTTATAAAAGTTGTTTTTGTTCTGTTTTTAATGTTTTATTTGTCTGTATGAGTATGTCTGTCATTTTGTGTAAATATGGGTGTATACCTGAAAATAAACATATTTTAATTTAATTTAATTTAATTTAATAGTAGCTAGCGTAAACTGAATGCTATCGGCTCACTCGTTGTAGGGGAATTCTTTTGCCAAATGGATAGTTTTTTTTTCACCTTGACAACACCCTTAGGTCTTGTAGAAGTCATGTTAAAAATACATTATTACAAGTATTGTTCAGCTGCATTTCACATAATTATAAAATATAGTAGCTAGCGTAAACTGAATGCTATCGGCGAAAGTTTCGTTCGTTTAACCAATCGTTGTTGAAGAGTGTTTTCGGTGAACCGTTACATCGGCGAAGGATTCATTCGGACTACCAAGCGTCGATAAATAATATTTTCGGCGAAACGTTTCATCGGTCAATAATTTTTTCGTTCAACTAACCGTCGGTGTAGAGTGTTTTCGGAAAATCGTCCTTTCGGCAAGCGGTATTTCGGAATACCATACGTAGCTCACAGCTAGTTACATTATATAATTTTATTAGCGTCCAATGTAGCTGTAATTATAATAGCCATCACGAAAGATCGTCTCAATATCATATACCTAACAATGAAAAAGAACAATAATTCTTAAAGGTGCAAAATAATGTAGGTAGATCCCTCGAAATCAAAAATATATATGAAAAATAAACCGGTTAACTGCAAACGAAACGGCAAAAGAAAAACAAATCAATTTGAGGGTACCCACAAACCATAAAGTATAAACACACCTCGATCGACGCAAAAACAAGAGTGTTACAAGTTTAACGTGTCGGTCTGTCTGTGGCATCGTAGCTTCAGAACGGATTAAGCAATTTGAATATACTTAGTTGGTTTTGTATTGAAGATGAATTAAGTGCGAGCTTTCTTAGACATGTTTGATAAAAATCGTTGAAGCCTTGTAAAAGTTGTGGGTGGTGAAAGTGTGGAATAATGACCGAATGTCTGCAAATATGTATACCTACATTACCTACTCAGTGGGGACCCAAATATAATATTGACGACTTCGTTAAGTGACTTCAACTATCTAGCTATTACGGTTCATGAGATACAGGCTGGTGATAGGTGGTCCTACAGACAGCAGAGCCTCGGTTATCAATAAGTTTCTGAGCTAAGTTAAAGAAAACGGGTCTAGTAAGTTTTCGATGAACTTGAATCGACCTCTTACCAAAAATGCATTATACCTATATACATGTACTGATTTCGATTGGACCTAAGTAAAAAGAAAAAACTAAATTGGAGTTCATTGCTCGATGTTATTTTAGCTGCTGACCACACCAATCAAAACGCTGTACCAATTGGTTGGTCTTAATATTGTTACTAAAACTACAAACCTTGGAGGACCCTATTCTGTAAGTAGAGCGGAGTTTCGGAAAAGCGGCTAAGCTATACCTAACTGCACTAATTGGTCGATCACAGATCAAGCTACGCTCGACACGGTTGTTCCGTGGATGGGTGACCATCTATGTCATAACAAGTTCTTTCGTGTTTCGGAAAACACGTTAAATTGTGGGTACCGACTGTAATTCATACATCTTTAACAGTCGTTACGGGTAGTCAAAAGTAGGAAGCTAGAAAGTCTGACAACCAGTCCATCGAAGGGGATGTGTTGCCCACAGGTTGAGGGGCTCAGATTGGCAGTTGCTTCTAATAAAACACCGATACTTAGCTGCATCCAGTTTGACTGGGAGCCGATCCCAAGTTTTCCAAGTTCCAAGGTTTTACATGTCATTTTCTTTTTGTCCTCTGATTGGACAAACTCGAAGGTCGATCTTTGTCATGAATCTTCGTTCGCGTAATTACAGTGTTATATGCAACGCTGATGAGGCGATGACCCAGTTTATCTGAATCCTTCGACAATAACAGGGACTCAGAACACTCAGTACACGCCCGAGAACAGACGCGCTTTGTTTTGGATATGTTGGTATGCCTCTTTTAATTGCTTAGCTTAAGTAGATTAAGTAGCTGCCGATTTTGTGAGAAATTCAAAAAGGAGTTTGTCGGACGACACAAACACGACACAGCTTACGAACAGCACTTGACATCAAGAAAATTCTTTCTTTAAGTCCTTAGCGCGTGATGTGATGTAGGTAAAGCGAGATCAGTCTTACAAAACCGCAACAGTTCTTACTATTTTAGGAGGCGGTAAATGACTGGCTGATGAAAAAATGAAAAAATTATCTTCCCTTAAAGGATCCCCACTTGTGTCGCGCATTGGCATTTGACATGGTCACCTTTACCACTCGGTTATTTGTGGTTTGTGATATCGATTTAATGAAGTTAGCGTTACCCGTGTTGATTCAATTTCAGAGATCATCAGAGTTGGTTAATGAATTCAGAAGTTAACAATCATATAGTGCATTTCTGGATATTCACTGTATTGACAGTGAGAACTTCTTCTAATTATTGTGTTGGGAAAATGCTTAGAATAATGCGAATAGTGCCAATTCAATCTAATTTTCATTCATTTATTGGTCATTGTATATAGCAGAATTGGGGCACCTGCTACAGTACACTTACTTCTGATGGTCAGTCGGAGCAATAAGATTTTTTGATACTCTTACACGTATACTTTTTCCCGCGTAAAGAAATTGAAATCTCTTGCTTCTTTTGCAGTTTCTTGTTTGAAATTTTTAAACTGTGTAGGTACCAAGTAATTATTGTAACGTTCAAAAGGGCCCATGAAACGGCCTACTTGAAGTATAAATGTTTGTTTCTGATAGTTCTTGAACTAAGCGTTAGAGTTGTAGTATCCATTCGCAATAACAGGCATTTCAATCAATTTCCTCGCAAGTGTTAAATTGACTCGTCTTGACACCATTTATTGGCTACATTAACATGACATTCATCGTGCTACACAGTAACAATTGTATGATTGTATGGGTTCCATTGTAGAGCATTTATTAAGAACAGGTTTTTGCTTTTAATAAGATGCATTATAAAACTAGCTGGTGCCCGCGACTTCAAACACGTGGTTAGAATTTTCCCCGTTTTTCCACATTTTCTATTGTATCTTCGCTCCTATTAGTCGTAGCGTGACGTTATATATATAGCCTTCCTTGATAAATGGTCCATTTAACACAAAAATAATTTTTCAATTCGAACCAGTAGTTCCTGAGATTAACGCGTTCAAGCAAACAAACAAACTCTTCAGCTTTATATATTAGTATATATATATTAGATTTACAATTCTTCATCCTAACTGCGAATAGTGGGTAGTGTAAGTCCGTAGCAAGTTTTGTTCTTTCTCAAAAACCCAATTTAGTCCAACAAATTAAAAACCTAATATTGAAACACACCCTTCGCTTTAATTATCTCCTAAATAATCAGCATATTTTGGCAATATTATCATAACAGTATTTTTAATCACAATGTTACATCGATAAGGTTAGTTTATCTGTTTACAAAGATAAAACATCTATTGTCAAAAATAAAGCTATAGATAAAATATTGGAAACACAAATTATCTGTTCTTGGAATGGTGTAAGGGGGGGGGGGGGGTGAAAGGCATCGTTGCTTTAACTTCTAATTCACAATATTCTTGTCTCTCTCGCTTGCTGAGTCAACTTATTTTAATATATGTGCAGACATCAAAAGTACATCAAAATGAAATGTGGTAGTTCCGTTTATTTTACGTATTATGCGATTGTAAATTCTTCATTTATAATAATAATTAAGCTATGACAATACTGTAATATGATAATATGTATGCCAGTTCGTAAGACTTTCTCAAAAACGATGACGTTCTACACTTGGTAATATAAATATTGGCAGGTGGTTACTCGCCGCGTACTAAGGGTCAGCGCAGACAGAGAGGAATAATCACCACGCGGTCTCAGGAATTTTCTTTCGCTCGAGCTTGCGCGCGACCTCGCGAGCCTGTGCGAGTAAACCGTTCTGGGTTATCACTCTACAGTAAACATGCCAGTCTTGTTCACAAAAGTTCGTCAACGATGGTGTACTGGGATATGATTATAATTTGTTTTTGTGCGGAATAAGAAGAAATGGAAGAACATGTTAAATAAAATAAGGCGACAGACACAGAATATGGGTTGAAGAGGACGCGTACGACGCGGGCGCCGCGCGGGGATACCTTGCGTATCTTCGAGGACGCGCGAGCATAATATTTTGACAGGTTCAAGCATTTATTCACTTTATTGTTAAAATAATAAAGTTTATTTTCAAGTCATCGGCCTAGCCTTTTCCCAACTATGTTGGGGTCGACTACCAGTCCAATCGGTTTCAGCTAAGTACCAGTGTTTTACAAGGAGCGACTGCCTATCTGACCTCCACAACCCTGTTACCTGGGCAACACGATACCCCGATACCCTCAAGTGCGTTAATAAAATCCTCTCCGTTGCGCTCCGTTCGGTCTGCGCTGAGCCTAAAACGGACGGGGGACGACTATGCGACACCCGTGCGAGCGGCCAGAGGGCCTAGCCAAGAGACCTGAGGGCCTAGCCAACAGACATGTAGCCAATAGACATGCACGCAAACACCAAGAGAAACGTTAGTAATATGGATATAACAAAATCCGAACGCTAAGTCACGTGGTCAAATCAAACGAATAGAAAAATCGTAACAATCAATACATCGATCGCTAAATCCCATACAAATGATACAAAACGGTAGCCAACATGCAATTTTGACAAGCGTTTACGAATAGAAAACTAAACGATCGCCGGGACCCTGACGTTTATGACAAAAAATGGCGTCATTCTACAATCAGCTGTTTGGATGTTTTTGAGAGTTTTGTTTTGTTGTTTATAATTCAGTTTAAATTTAACTATGCATTCACTTAATATGTTGTGGTGCGCTCAAAATTAAGGGTTTAATTAAACAAAAGTAAATATCAAACAGTAAGTATTCTCAAATATCACTATTCTTATTATTTATTCTTTCAGGTTTCAAAGATAATTTGGAGTACAGGTGCAGGGGTTTCTATTGCTACGATAACAACAAATAACTAATAAAAATGCAAATTTAGACTTAATCCTCTTCTTAAGGTCTCTTTCTTCTTCCAGTTTTCCATATATCCAGAGTTTGATCCAAAAACAGCAAATTGTCACCAATCTGTGTTCAACTCGTTTTAGTTTAGAAACCGTATGATGTCTTCAAGAACTACAGAAGTCTTCTTGATAGAGTTGATAGGCATTAAAAAAAACCATTAGGTATATTTGTATAATATCTTCTCTTTTTTAAGAAAACACGACTCCCACAGTAAGGAATTTAATCCTTGTGTCGCGGGGGCTTTTACAAACATATAATTCACAAGCACAAAACACCCAGACTCAGAACAAGCGTTCGTGGGTCACACTTAAATGCTTGTCCTACGCGGGGATCGAACCCGCGACACGTCGCGCACAGTGGGTTTGGTGTGGTGACCTCGACCACTCGGCTCCGTACAGCCAAAACGTAAAATATGTAACATTTGATATTAAAAATAAAATTAACGTTTAATATCACAAAAATAATATAATCGCTGTATAAAAATCTAAATCAGTAGTTTAAAACATTTATATTAATAGACACCTATTAAATAAGGATAAAAATATTTCATCACTATTTAAAATATTCGTTGCGCCTATTTTGCGCTTATCTTGAGTATAAATTCAGGTCTAAAATCAGTCCAAAAATTGTTAATTTCGCTTAAACTATGTATTACATACATTTCATGTCAATTATGCAAAATTGTTTTAAATTAAAATATTTTGAATTATTATATTATTATTAAAATTTGCTTATTTTTTGCTACGTCGGTCATCAAGGGTGCCCTGTATTCGCTGCTGCCCGTGGAAAAAGTTTACTCAACTCGTCAAAGTTGTCTGAATTCTTCAAAACATCTAAATTCTTCTTCTGTTCATCGGTTAACGCTCGCCTATCATCATTTCTAATTGTTTCAAAACTAATATCGTCCAAAAACAATTTATAGAGAGCTTTTATAGCATCTCCGTCTTTAGCAAACATGAAAGCTTTTTTCAACAGTTCAGTGGAGTAGTCGCGAGAGTCGAAGATGTCGCTGATCACGTCCAGGAACGGGTTCCCGTGATCCAGGACATTCCCGAGGTCGATCCCTGTTAGCATCTTGCTCGTCTTCCGCATCAACCAAACGTTACACTTGCACAAAACATTGGCAATGTCAGCGAGGAGCATTTCGACCATAACGTGAAACTCGTGGTCCCGCTTGAACCTCAGCTGACACTGACTCAACGTCCTATTCGGGTAGTCCAATAACTTCGTCAACTGATCTATTCTTGTTATCAAACATCTTATCCATTTGTCTCGTATCGTTCTAGTCGTCTCCGTGGAGATGTCTATTTCGATGTATAAGTTTGCATCCAAATCTTCTATTCCGTCAAACTTATGATTTTGCACAGCTGGTTGCTGCGATGTCCCGCAGATCCGTTCCATCTCATCTAATATTTTGTCCATGATATTTACTGCCGATTGGTCAGGATCACTATATTTAACTTTATCATCAAATTCCACTCTTTGAGCTGAAAACTTATCTGTCTCGTATAGAAAAAACATGAGCGCATTTTTAACACACTTCCAATCAATGGTTAAGTCTTGTATCTGATCCATCCTATCCAATAAAGGTTGATCAACTTGTTTAATGGACTCCATATATTTTACTAATTTACCACGGACATCAACTACTTCTGATTTTGTTGGCCAATCAGGTAGTTTTTTGACTTTAAATTGTTTTAAATCTATTTTGACTTTCTGGATGTGGTCGTAATTTACTTCTACCTTTCGTAAAATGAGTTTAATGTTTTGAATGTGTTTTGGTAAAATAAGTAAAGCACGATTTGTAATCAGTTCTGTAGATAACTCTCTTCGCTTTAACAAGCGGTTTCTGTTGTTAGAGACCAAAGGTATTTCAGATAGAAGGTCTCTGGAGAGGCCAGTGTGGCGCCACACTTCTTGGTTATATTCATCTTCGAAGTCACTACCGTCGTCATTATAACGATCGATAATATCATTTATCCGATCTTTAGCAGCACATGGTAACTGATAATTTCTTTCATTAAGAAAATCTAAACCTTTGTCAAGAAAGGCCTTGTCGAGTATATGTTTGTAAATATCAAGAATTGGTTTTATACCTTCAAATACTTTTAGTAAGTCATTTCGTACGTTTATAAACGTCTGATCATGCCCGTTGGTGACTGAGATTCTCCTACTGAGTTGACCTTGGCCCACCTTTGACAAATATAATCTTATATTATTAAAACGTTTCAACGTTTCTTTAGACAATTCTATTTGCAGCAGTGCTTTAGTCGCATTCGACACATGTTCAGATGCCTGACTGACGCCTGCCTCCGAGCTTTTCATCATTTCCCCAATAACTTGGAGGGTTCGTTCTATCATCAATACATTCACGACTTTACTATTCTGTACGACTTTAATATAATATACAATTTTTTGTAACGAATAATTGTCACGTAAGTAACACATTGGCTTCAAATAGTTATCATCCAGCAATTCCTTTTCCTTTACTGAAGATTTTTTCTTTCTTTGTGCAGTTACTTGATTTGTGATCAAGTTTTGTGGAGCTTTGCACATCACATGCTTAATCAGTATTCGTTTTAAATACTTTAGATGTTTTTTGAAATATTTTCGTTCCAGATACAGAACTGGAGAATTATAAACTTTCTCCTCATCATACCGAAGGTTTAGGGTACATAATTGTCCATCATGAATACCAAGACGGTTTTCTTTCACTGCAAGCTGTCTATTCGGCGATAAATAGAGTCGCCAGTCTTCACTGGTTCGGTACAGGAAATGATACAGTACACTTTCAATATCTTCGTATAACTTTGCCAAGCGTATGTATTGATTGTTCTTCGTACTAGGTTTATTCGTCACTACGAAACGTTTCCTAAGATGGTATCTCAGTACGGTTAAATTCTCCAAAATTATTAAGGACACACATAAATCCATTTTACGGAAGTACAATTCATACATGGTGTATTGCAACATTTTTCCGAATATACTCTCCTTGTCTTCAATTGTGGCTTGGATTTCCATTTCTTTTTCCGTTATTCTACTTTTTATTCTTACTTTATCTATATTGGAATAACAATCATAAGTTCGTAAAACTTTATACAGCAGAGTCCCGACTGACTTACCCTTTTCTTTGATACCAAGTACACGATTCGGTTTGGGCTTTAATTTGTGTACAGTGGTGTAAAGTTTGCATTGGAACTCATTAAACGTTATCAGGCTGTGTACATCTGTTAGCATTTTTTGTTCTCGTATCAATCGGCCTTTACAGAGACCGTAGGCGTCTTTGAGTAGAATGCCAAGTGTTTCCATATTACTGAGGACGTAGTCCGCGTCCTTGTGGCCGGACCAGTACGTGTCTCCGCACCAGTAGTCGTAAAGCATTTCCGGCAGGTTGAAGTCATTCGAGCACATCGCGTGCGTCATCGCGATCGTCCTCTTCTGATTCAGCTGCTTCTCAGACAGGCCTCTCTCAGGCAGGTACTCCAAGATATCAGTTTCATTCAACAGATAACACAGTATAACTGCGCGATTGTGTTTACACGCGGAAATAATCAAATCAAGCTGTGTCGTATGAATCTCCCCAATTTGGTGCATGTCTGTATCCAACGATACATGGCTGTGAAGTAAATCTACATTCTTTACTACATCTTCGAAGATACCTTTTTCAATAGCTTCGCTCAAATCTCTCATGCAGTTCACGATGGTATTTGCATTTCCTGCAACATTAGTACTGGTATTCATATTTGCGACCCGATGCTCACTGTAAAGAAAAATGCGTGTATTATAATTTTAAATTTAATAAAGGCATTTAATACGAAGTATTTTACACTATTTTCACTAATATAGATGAGAATAAAAATGTTGGCATTACATAATTATTTGGATTCTAGACTGATGCCTATTTACCCCTTAATACCCCTTAATAAACAATTGAGATGATCAGAAAACCACGGGTCCTCCTTTCTATGGTACAAATCCAATTTTCTGAACTACAGCGAAACAAAAAACGACTGTATGTACTTAAACTGCCTCTCCAAATCAAGTTTACTATCTTCCCTCACTAGGTGGCACTTTTCTGTAGCGCCCGGTTCGCGCTTTAGTTACGCGGACTCATAATATTTATTTATTTTTATAATCTATATATTATTATATACTATTACTAATTAGTTCAGTATATTTTTAAGGTTAAGGGTTTTAAATACTAATAAAAATATATATATAATGTTCGTGTATTTTAAGTACCTAAAAATAGGGTTTAACCTAAAACTTTCTACTAATTATAATGCGCTTTATTAAAAAAAAATCGGAAATTCCCGCCCTGACAACCAGATAAAATTTATAAAACGAAGCTAAGAATTCGCTTGAATATTCTGTTTCAGTGCTATTACATTTAAGTCAGCACTCGAGTATATTTCAATTATCACAAATTCCAATATTATTATTCACTTACCTATTAACAAATGATATATCACTATCACTAGACTTAAAGTAGCAAGAAATATTCGTTACCGTAAAGAAACTATTTAAATCGAACCCAAAATGGCGGCTACAACAATTTCAGTGTATTCGCTCCAGAAACACGCCCGGCATTGAAACGATGACGTCACATAAGTAATATCATAAACAACTTATCGAATAGAAATAACAGTGCACACTGTGCAGTGATATATTCTAACATATTGTTGTTCATTAGACACTTGTAACGATAGCCGTATTTATTTTGATAAGGACTCGCACCATGTTTTAGAAGCACGTTCTAAAATAAGCGTTGTTTTAAAACTAAATTTTAAAACCATTACCATAAAAAGGTTCAGAGTCTGATAGTCATAATCAGTAGGTAAGTGAAGCTTAAAAGATAGATATGTATACTTTCTTAAGGGCAACAAACTTAAAAATATGAAATAGGTATACCTACAACCGTCAGACCATCATACTTGATTTTAACGCAGCTTTTAGACCACCTAATATTACCTTATAAAAGTGCCCGTTTTTACAACTTCATTATTGTTTTGCTTTTTACGATACAGAAATGGTATGTGGGAGGGAACCTCTCTCGATAAGTGGACTACCCAACATAAAATTGTATTTGTTTCCAATTCGAACCAGTAGTTTCAGAGATTAGCGCGTTCAAACTAGCAAACTATATATTTCAGCATTATATATTTCATGATATAATATCATGATAACTTAACAGAGGTTTGCTAATATTCCGGTATTAATTTAATATAACTCGATAAATTAGTGTACCTCATATTCATATTTCAACCTGGAATGTAATCAAGTTTTCGCGCCTTTCTTTATGACTAATGCTTGTAGATATTTAGGTTATATTCCGCCAATTCTTACAAAAGTTCCCGCTTCTTTGCGATTTTTATTGCAATTGACTAAGTTTATAACAAATTAATTATTAAGGAAGAAGAACAAACTTAATAAACTCATTTTTCATGAATGCATCTGCTTGATAAGCTAAAAGCTTTATATTGTACTTTAGTTAGATCAAGGTAAATAACAGGGAAAGAAGCAAAAAAGTAGTTACTAAAACATAAAGCCATGAAATTGGTATACTCAACCCATGTACTATACATACTTTTTAGTAAAAAATATGAATTAAAACCATCAAAACGTTACTTATAAACTTGTTAGTTCTGCCGGTATATGTACTTAGCTCCATAAAAAATTGTTTGGTTCTGTCTAATCTGTCTGTCTATAAATAACTCGATGAGTACAGATAAAATATATAATAACCTAAGGTTTTTATCTGTGCTAGTACGAACCAAATCGGTATATAAATAATACATAATAGATATTTTATAATAAAAAATATATATAAAGAACAACAAGTACAAAAAGTAGGTACAACTAAGTTTCCTATTTAATGAACCTTTTAAACAATTAAAAGTTTTATACAGTATAGGTATACTGTATACTCTGTATACTGTGTACTGGTCTCTTCGTTAATAACAGATATTGTATTGGTATTTGGCTTAATAACCATCTAAATTGATTCTTATCGGAAATTAATTTCTAGTTATATAAGAATTAAATTTTAACAAAAAAAATTAACATACCTCAACTAGATAAAAAGTGAGAAGTGCAACCCTATATTATACAGGCCATCAGAGCAAAGCTGCATTGGAATTTCTTAATAATAGATAAAAAAAGAGTTCTGAGAGCTTTTAGCGATATCTTTGTTATTTAAATATTACCCCAATCGATACTTATTTATTTTCGCAATAGTAATATATGCACACTCTTAATGTAATCGAGTTGCATGGTATGCTTAGGTACTTTATTCTAATGAAATAGCGCGGTTCTCTCCAGTAGAGGTACAAATACTTCGTTTGTGAATGACGATTTAAAAACTGTTTAATCTTTAACAATATAACCCGGAGCGGATTGGCTACCTTATAAGTTATAGAGTAAGAGCCCTTTGACCCCCAGACCTACGTTATTTTATAAAAGCTGAAACGACCCAACTTAGGTAAGAACAATGGTTGATTTTGGAGTTTGGGTCCCGGTGGCTACGGCAGATAAACGGTACTAAAAGTGCCAGGCAAGGGGTCGGAACTATCTCGCCGACCATTAGGTACGCGGAAAGCATGCCAAAGCCCGAATTTTTGCTACAAGCATAACTAACAATCCATAGACAATGAAATAAAATATACGCTTTTACCGCAACGCTTTGGATACATGTCATTTCGTTTTACAAAAGACGCGTCTTAGCTATGTTAAAAAATTGAGATGTCCGTGGACGGAGGTAACTAACGAATATCCTTATCCTTGAACTAAAGCCACGGGATTAAAAATAGGAAAGCGATTGACTTGGCCTTGTTTGCTTCTATGACGAACTTACGGTAACGACAACTTTTTTTATTTTTTTTTGTCGCTGGGTAAAAATGCTGTTTACGCATCCCCTTCCCGCCGGGGGCGAGAGAGGGGTATGTGGGACTCCCCGGTGAACAGCGTTCCCGGTATACCCACTAAAAAGACCCAGCGGCACTCCGACCTCGCCTGAGTGGAGGGGCCTGGGAGTCTATGTCGTCCAGTCCCCCACCGGCGACTGCCTGCCTTGCGGCAAGCCCCTCACGCTCCCCCCAGAGGGGAGGGAGCTTTATAATGGCCGGAGCATGGGGGTGATAGTTGTGATGCAGGCGGTGGCGCCCCCGCGCCAGTCGCGCTGATCACCCCCTGGGGCGGATGAGGATGGGCGCTGTGCTCGCCGTCTTCCGCCCCTTCTTCGTCTGCGGAACGGCGCCGCGAGAGGGTCGCCCGCATGCGCTCCGCTGCCTCCTTCTGTGACATGACGACCTCACAGAAGGAGGCTACCGCTTCCCATGCCTCCGCACTCCCCAGCATG